>NC_080042.1:10256824-10293549 GCF_012489685.1 Lotus japonicus
CCAACATGACTTAATCACTCAGAAAATTTATGAGTACATCCTCATTATAAAAAAATAATAATGAAGTAAGCTTATTCAAATTTTCTCATGAGTTTTTACTATATTAGTATTTTACCATATTCAAGTAGTTTATCTTTAATTTTTCTAGAATTAATTATCCATAGGCTATAATAAAAATTTATTCTGCTGTTGGCCCAAAATATTTGGCCCAAAACGCATCGGGAGGTCGAAAAATGGACCAAGAGAATTAAGAAAAAATGTCAAGTTAAATGGGTAGCCGAATTCGACAAAGGGACACTGGTAACCGTTGCTACAAACACGGGCATATTTAACACGTGCAACATTGACTGAGTCAGTTAGGAGAACGTGCGTTTCCCATTACGTGGCCAAGAGGCAGTTGAAGAACACCACCCTCACCACTACGCATGGAACTTCCGGGGCAAGCATCAGATCATGGGGAATCAGACCCACTAACTCCTCCAATAAGGAAGAAAACCGCCAACGACACGCAGGACATGGAGCTCTATAAATAGGAGAATTTAATTCAGAAAACGGGTTCCCAACTCAACTCTTAAACTCACCAGAAAGCTCTCATGTCCGCATCAAAGAGACTCAACGAGCCTAACGTGATCATGGAGGAGTACGTTGCAGAACCAGCCATTTACGATTCTTGCACTTAGATAGTTTCGAACTTGTTGTCATTCTCTTTAGATTTCCTGTCGATTTTCTGTGTTTGGGTGATGTAAAACTTTTCGAATTATGTATTTCGCTTTTACTTAATGAATTCTACTTTTAAGCACTTTTAATTGTCTTTTGTGTTTCGAATCCTTATTTTCGTTTATCCCTTGACACACGGTTGTCGAAAAACCTGGTTTCACACGCGCTTTGGCAAGACGTTTTCCCAAATGAACCCTTTATTCGCAAAACTCTTAAACTTTTTCCAGTCGAATTTGGAAGATGTTTGTTTACTAAATATCACGGTAAACAAATTGGCACGCCCAGTGGGATCGTTTTTGTGAAAACTAAGTTTTACAGAAGCGTTTTGTGTGAAGTGTTATTGTTTTTACGTGTTACTTGCTACTTGTTTTCGTCCCTGCTTGCGTGAGTTAGTTTTATGCAATTGAGAAGTGGTAGAACAATAAGTAAGGCGAACAGTCGAGGTAGAACCTCACCTCAGGGATCCAATGTTGTGAATCAGAATAGCCCTGGTGGGAGCAGTAGTAATAATGAGGAGGAGTTACCTCATGGAACGAATCCTGGTGTCATGGCACCACCCCAGGGTGTAGCAATGTCAGCCGTGGCAGAAATACCTATTTCCACCACGGTTCAGGCCGTCACACTGCCAGCTGTGACGAGGGGAATGGCCAACGCGGCTCAAACCTCCTTTATGCCGAACCTTCCTCCGCCTGTGAGAGATATGCCCTTTGGCATGCCCACATCGTTGATGCATGGCTTGCAGGGCAATTATTCGACATTCTCTGAGAATGTGCCCCCTTTTGGGATGCCTCCATTCGGGGCAAAGGCACAATGATGAACTTAGGAAATCGAGTGAGCCCTCCCGGCTTTGCTACGGGGCAAAGTTCACAAATGTACTTGCCCACAGGCATGAACTCAGGGTCACTTCAGGCTATTAGGCAGCAGTTTGGTGATAGCCAGCACGAGATCGTTAATATGTTATCTCGACAAATGGGAGAGATTTTCAATCCCTTAATCCAGAACACCAGTGCCAACAACCAAGAATTAGCCCATCAGATGGGGCGTCTGGCCACAGTGTTAGGAGCCCAAAACGAGGTAGCACCCTTGCCAGGAATTGAACCAATTCCACCGGTCGCAATCCCGGCTCGCAGGCCCGTACAACCCTACCCAAACGTAGGACAAAACCCTTTATTCGAAGAAAATGAAGGGGTACAACCAGGGCCGCAGAACGTATACATGGTAAATAGAAATGAGCATGCCGACGGAGTGTTGGAGAGAATTCGACACCAAAATGCTGGGGGGCAACAAAACGTTGCTGCCGTTGTCGAACAATTGCTAAATCAGCATGGTTTTAATGTGGGTTTTGCGAATAAACCCCATTTTGTTTCAGCATTCACTGAAGAAGTTCTCGAAGCAGAACTTCCTCGAGGTTGGAAAGTCCCAAAGTTCACTAAGTTTTCTGGGGACTCAGAGGAGTCTACTGTGGAACACGTAGCGAGATACCAGATTGAGGCTGGAGACCTGACCATTAACGAAAATCTGAAAATGAAGTATTTTCCGAGTTCTTTGACCAAGCACGCATTTACATGGTTCGCAACCCTTGCTCCTAGGTCAATCCACACTTGGACACAATTGGAGAGGATTTTCCATGAGCAGTTCTTTAGAGGGGAGTGCAAAGTGAGCCTAAAGGACTTGGCTAGTGTCAAAAGGAAAAATGCTGAATCCATTGATGATTACTTGAATAGATTCAGGATGTTGAAATCTCGATGCTTTACTCATGTCGCAGAACATGAACTGGTTGTTTTGGCCGCAGGTGGTTTAGACTATTCGATCAGGAAGAAACTCGACACGCAGTATATTCGAGATATGTCTCAGCTCGTTGATAGAGTAAGACATGTCGAGTTACTCAAAGCGGAAAAGAACGACAAGAAAGCTAAGACAACTCACAAGTGGCCTAAAAAAGAGAAAGTGGCCTACATAGATACGGAATTGGTGTGTCCAACCCAGTACGCATATCATGAGGTCACCCCCGAAGTCAACATTAATGACATTAATTTGGCTGAGCTCCAGCCAGGGGACCCTTATGTGTGCAAGGCACTAAAGCCTTATGAAAACAAGGTGGGAGAAGAATCTCCCAAAGACAGTATTCCTACTATTAAAACTTATACGTTTGACGTGACCAAATGTGATGCAATTTATGATATACTCGTATCTGATGGTTTAATTGTGGTCCCTAAAGACCAAAAATTGCCTTCTCCTGAACAGAAGAAAGGCAAGAAATACTGTAAGTATCATAACTTTTTTTGCCACTGGACCTCACAGTGTGTTCGTTTCAGGGACCTTGTTGAAGGAGCGCTGGATTCTGGTAGGCTCAAGTACGGCGAAAAGACTAAAGGCCAAGCAAAAGTCGACTCAGATCCACCCCAGAAAGCTGAAACCAATTATGTGGAGCCCCTCCACATTTGCATGGTAGACATCACTGAGAAGCTCGACTTGGGTTTGACTCTTGGAGAAACAGAAACCAAAGAAGTAGCAGTCGAAGTGCCAGTTGGAGAAGCAAGCTTGGAGGAGGTCTACCCCAAGGCTGGAGAAACCCTTGTCGAGTTCCTATCTCGAAGCCAAGATGGGGAGAAGGAAGTCATGTTGTGCCCTAGATGCAGCGCTGTTTTCGACAAGTCAGCAGCAAAGGCTTACCAAGACTCTGAAATGAAAAGGCATTATCAACAGAAAGCGCCTGTAGCCAAAAGATTGACTTACCCTCATGAAGAGATGGCCACCCATGAGCACTACGACCATAGGGGCCAAGATCAAAAGGGGAAAAGCAAAACCTACCTCCCCAATGCTGAGGTACCCAAAAACCAATGGTTTATGTCAGCACCCCCTAAACCAAAGCCAAGGCAGAAGTGGCAGAAAATCGACTTAGGCCAAGGATCTTCATACGTTAATAACTCTCAAGTATCCAGGAACTACTCCTATGGCTCGAGGAACTACTATGGGCCAGAGCAGATGACCAGGACTCAATTTCAACGTTTCCTAAGGAAAAGAAAGGCGGAGCGAGAAAGAGGTGGCAAATTTCGATCTCTGTGGGATATCAAGCCGTCAGATACTCCAGAAGACAAGCCAAGCGTGGCTTCCATCATCAATCATCTGGACCAAGCCATTAAACAAGGAATGACCCTGCCAAACCCCACCCAGGAGAAGGTAAAGGTAACTGCTGGAGATGAAAATGAAGATGAAGACATGCTAGAGGACTTCGATGAGAGTGATGGGGAAGACCTCAACATCATCTGCATAGTGTCCATTCACCCGGCCGATTTCGACAGAATACCTGAGGTCACTGAAGGTGATGATGATTACTATGTCGAGGAAGAAGCTGATGATAACCCTTTATGCTATTATGTCATGCAGAGGGGAGCTGTTGAAGATGAGAGGGCCATTTTTCAAAGGCCTTCAGAGCATATGAAGAGTCACTTGAAGCCCTTATTCGTGTGGGCCAAAGTGGAAGACAAAGGGGTCAACAAGATACTCGTCGACGGTGGTGCTGCTATCAACCTAATGCCCAAATTCATGATGAAGAGGTTGGGCAAGACAGAGACATATTTGATTCCCCATGATATGGTCTTGTCGGACTATGAAGGCAAGACCAGCACCTCCATGGGTGCGATCATGCTGAATATAACTGTAGGGACGGTAAGCAGATCAACATTGTTCATTGTTGTGTCCTCAAAGACCAACTACAACTTGTTACTGGGTAGGGAATGGATCCATGGAGTAGGGGCAGCGCCTTCTACCTTACATCAGAGAATATCCATCTGGAAAGCAGATGGAGTCGTCGAGAATGTACAAGCTGACCAAAGTTATTACCTGGCAGAAGCGGGCTATGTCGACAAGAAGAACTTTGAGAAGAGTTTGGATACAATTGCTCCACTTGATACAGTGGCCAATCAGTACTTCAACCCTTACTCAGAATACTCAGTGACACTAGACCCAATTCGAGGATTGCACCTCAATGAGTCCTGCAAGGTGGATGCTATGAGTGGATGGCATAGTGAAGAAGATGAAGATGCCGCTAAGGAAGTGGCAAGTGATGAGGCTGCCACCAATCTGGCAACACAGCATAATGATGATTAATTCGAGAACAAGATAAAAAAGGCTCTAGAGGCCGACAAAGTGGCCAAAAACCTGGCCATCAAAGGAGAGGTTGAAGTTTCAGTTTCGCCTGTCGAGGTGTTAGCTCGGAATGGAAAGGATAGCGCACGTGGAGATGAGCCAAGTGAGAAGGCCAAAGAAGACGTGTGTGATTTGAGGATAGATTGCATCTATGATGATGGCCCGTTGGGATTCGAAAAACCCTTAGTGGATGCCATGAAAATGGAGGCCCAAGACCCTTTGGAGGAAAGAGACCTGGGAGATGGTTCGAAGAAAAGGCCAACCTACATAAGTTCCTTGATCGACCCAGAACTTAGAGGCAGAATGATAGAGTTGCTGAAAGAATTCAAAGATTGTTTCGCTTGGGATTACGATGAGATGCCTGGTTTAAGTCGAGACTTGGTAGAATTACAACTGCCAATCAAAGAAGATAGAAAGCCAGTGAAACAACTGCCCAAGAGATTCCATCCAGACGTTCTAGTAAAAATCAAGGAAGAAATCGAAAGATTGCTACGGTGCAAGTTCATTAGAATGACCAGATATGTCGAGTGGCTAGCTAATGTAGTCCTGGTAATAAAAAAGAATGGTAAGATGAGGGTCTGCATAGATTTTCGAGACCTGAATGCTGCCACACCCAAGGATGACTATCACATGCCCATAGCCGAAATGATGGTGGATTCAGCAGCAGGCCACGAATACTTAAGTTTATTGGATGGATATTCTGGCTACAACCAGATTTTCATTGCCAAGGAGGATGTGTCGAAAACAGCATTTCGATGTCCTGGTGCCTTAGGGACATATGAGTGGGTGGTCATGCCATTCGGTTTGAAAAACGCTGGCGCGACCTACCAGAGGGTAATGCATCTTCCATGATTTTATTGAAAATTTTATGCAGGTTTATATCGATGACATAGTGGTCAAGTCCCCATCCAGGGATGGACACTTATCGCATTTGAGGAAATCATTCGAGAGAATGAGGATACATGGCTTAAAAATGAACCCTCTTAAATGTGCGTTTGGTGTAATTGCAAGTGACTTTTTGGGTTTTGTGGTGCACAAGAAAGGCATCGAAATCAACAAGAACAAAGCCAAAGCTATTCTCGACACAAGCCCACCAACTAGCAAGAAACAACTGCAATCGCTATTGGGCAAAGTCAATTTCCTTAGAACATTTATTGCTAACCTTAGCGACAAAACTAAGCCTTTTTCATCGCTTCTCCGACTAAAGAATGAAGACATTTTTCGCTGGGAAGCAGAGCACCAAAAAGCATTTGATGAGCTCAAAGACTATTTGGCAAGTCCTCCGGTGATGATTCCTCCCATAAAAGGGAAGCCAATGAGGTTATATATTTCGGCCACAGACGAAACCATTGGGAGTATGTTGGCACAAGAAGACGAAGATGGCATCGAAAGAGCCATATTTTATTTGAGTCGTGTGTTAAACGATGCTGAAACTCGATACACTATGGTTGAGAAATTGTGTTTGTGTTTGTACTTTTCTTGTACCATGCTGAAATATTATATAAAGCCAATTGATGTAATGGTTTTCTCTCACTTCGATATAATAAAGCACATGTTATCCAAGCCTATTTTGCATAGTCGAATTGGTAAATGGTCTTTAGCATTAACCGAATATTCGCTCACTTATGCCCCTTTGAAAGCAATTAAGGGGCAAGCAGTAGCTGATTTCTTGGCAGATCATACTTTGCCTAAAGAGATAGCTTATGTAGGATTACAGCCTTGGAAGTTTTTTTTCGATGGCTCAAGCCATAAGGAAGGATCAGGAATCGGAATGTTCATAGTATCCCCACAAGGCATCCCAACCAAATTCATGTTTTGAATTCGAGAGAGTTGCTCTAATAACGAAACTGAATATGAGGCTTTAGTCTCTGGCCTCGAAATATTGTTGGCCTTGGGGGCAAAAAACGTCGAAATTAAAGGTGACTCAGAATTGGTTGTAAAACAACTTACTAAAGAGTATAAGTGCATAAGTAAAAATTTGGCAAGATACTACGTAAGGGCTATGAGCTTACTCGCCAATTTCGACCAAGCAGGAATTCGCTACATACCTAGGGTAAGTAATCAAGAGGCTAATGAGTTAGCACAAATTGCTTCTGGGTACATGATAGATAAACAAAAATTAAAAGAGTTGATTAGGATCAAGGAAAAATTGAGTCCTTTAGATCTCGACGTTATGGCTATCGACAACCTTACTCCTAATGATTGGAGAAAGCCAATCGTTGAATACTTGCAGAACCCTGTAGGGTCAACCGACAGGAAAGTCAAGTATAAGGCTCTAAATTATACCATCATGGGCAATGAATTGTTCAAGAAGAATGTCGACGGAACGTTGCTGAAGTGCTTGAGCGAAGACGATGCTTTCATAGCCATTTCAGCCGCTCACGACGGCTTATGTGGCGCTCACCAAGCAGGGGCAAAGATGAAATGGATTCTTTTTAGACAAGGGATGTACTGGCCAACTATCATGAAAGATTGCATCGAATATGCAAAAGGTTGTCAAGATTGTCAGAAACATTCAGGAATCCAACACGTGCCGGCTAGCGAGTTGCACTCTATTATTAAGCCATGGCCCTTTAGGGGATGGGCTATAGATTTAATTGGCGAAATCCACCCAGCCTCATCGAGGCAGCACAAGTATATAATTGTAGCAATAGATTATTTTACTAAATGGGTCGAAGCCATTCCACTACAGAATGTAACGCAAGAGACAGTAATCGAGTTCATACAGAATCACATTGTGTATCGTTTTGGGTTGCCGGAATCACTCACAACGGACCAAGGTACAGTGTTCGTAGGACGAAAAGTAGCAGCCTTTTCAGAATCCTGGGGCATAAAGCTTTTAACCTCGACTCCTTACTACGCTCAGGCAAATGGCCAAGTAGAGGCCACCAATAAAACTTTAATAAGCTTGATTAAAAAGCACGTGGGTCGAAAACCTAAAAGCTAGCATGAGTCTTTAAGCCAAGTCCTATGGGCTTATAGGAATTCACCAAGGGAAGCGACAGGAACAACATCTATTCGACTGGCCTATGGCCAAGAAGCAGTGCTACCAGTAGAAGTATATTTGCAATCGTGCAGAATTCAAAGACAAGAAGAAATCCCTAGTGAAGTCTACTGGAACATGATGCTAGACGAATTGGTAAATCTCGACGAGGAAAGAGCCTTGGCGCTAGACGTTTTAATGAGGCAGAAGGATCGCATAGCTAAAGCATACAATAAGAAGGTTAGAAGTCGATCTTTTGTCACAGGGGACCACGTGTGGAAGGTTATCTTGCCAATGGACAGGAAAGATAGAGCTTATGGAAAAGGGGCCCCCAATTGGGAAGGACCGTTCAAAGTCGAGAAATCGTTGTCTAATAATGCCTACTTGATTAAAGAATTAAGCGGTCAACGTCAACATGTTACAATAAATGGCAAGTACCTAAAAGCGTATATGCCAATGCTACATGAGGTCAAAATCAAATAAACAAAAGTGTCGAGATTGCAAAAATAGAAATGTTTTATTAATTGAAATAGGACATTACAAGTATGGCGAAATACAAAAAGAGATTAAAAGCCTAAAATGGAAGATTGGCCTTATAGCCATCATATCTAGCTTGCAAAGGATCCAGTTGATCCACCAGAAATGCCATCTGGCCCTCAAGTTGAGCCTTCTTCTGACGAGCAGCTGAGTCCTCAAGAGAGACTGCAGCAATCTCGACAACTAGTCGAACGAGACCTTCTGGGTCTTGCTGGTCCAAGGAAGCTTGGAGAAGGTCGAACTTCTCCTTCAACTCATCTATCTGATGCTCTTGGAAGAACACCATCAGGGAAAGCTCCCTGTATTCTTCAAACAGAGGCTTGGCTTCGATGAGTAGCCCTCAGAACTCCTGAAGAGGGATCCTGACGCGTGCAACGATAGGCCTTTGGAGCAGTTGATCAATAAGTTCCAAAAGATCATCAAGGCGAGAGGAAGACACAAACATATCGTGGAAAAGGTTGCGTTGAAAGGTCATATCATGGATGCGGTGAAGGATAAGTCTGTTGTCCATAATCAGAGTTGAAGAGTGCAATGGCAGAAAGAAGATGAAAATGGAGAAAAGAAGTTACTGATGAGAAAAGGTAAAAAAACGGCTTTATTTATAATAGAGTAAAACAAACAGCTGCATTAATGCATGGCAAGCAGTTGCCAATCGTTACCCAAGCACAGTCAGCCACGTCAGCCACTACCGTGAGTGGAGGAAGTTGTTTCGTCGTTGAACAAGAACGTGGTAAAAGAGCCTCATAAATTATTCTATTTTCAAGAAGTTGATTTAATGGCTTGGAAGATAGAAAGTTAGATTACCGCGGAAGATACCAAGCTAAATGGTATTGAAATCAGAAAGACCATGCAAGGAGTATTTAGAAAGATTATGTGAACTTGACAATAAAGCATAGATGGATAATAGACAAATTATGTCGACATCATTAATGCGAATTAATCAAGAAAGTCATTGTCGAAAAAGGCACAAAGTACGAACATTACAAACATTGGCAACAAAGGCCATACAAGCAAATAGTCATTACAAACCCAAGACAATGAAGAGAAGATAAAAGTCCTAAAACCTCGACTTAAAGGTTTCGAGTTGAGCACCGGCAGCAGTGATCCTGGCATCCAAACTCTGCTTAACACGCTGCTCTGCTGCAACCTCCTTGGAGAGTTGAGATGTCGACAACATCACACTTGTGCATTCAGCAGCTAGAGTAGTCAGCCGGGCATTCACAACTGGACCTTCTTCGACCAACATTGCCTTATCCTTCTCGAGTCTTGCCATCTCCCTCTGAAGCTCATCCAGCCGAGTATTAACACTCGACAGGTCAGTTGCTATAAGAGTCTTCCTGGTAGTCAGCTTGAGGATCTCATCCTTTGCAGTCAAGAGCCCGTTAGTGTTAGAAGCCACCTGCGCCTCTTTAGTCTTGATGAGCTGCTCCACAGTATTGGCTTTGTCAAGCGTGGCCAAGAGATCAACCAGGAAAGTCTGGAATGTAAGATCAAGTTTTGATCTAGTAGTACAACTCTATGTTTTGATGATTACAAGTTAACGTTTTAGTATGAACAATTATGGTATTCTAACGTGTTTTCTGAGTGTGCTCTTAACAGGCTCTGACCTTATCATAATCTCACACAAATCAGAAGCACTTTGCTTAAAGAGTGACCCTAGCAACACTTTCGCAATATCTATGTTCAATCTGAACAGTAGAAACGCTTCAAAAGATCTGAAGTCAATCAAGCTCTGATATGGACTCAGCTCACTTGAAGTTCTGGAGATCCAGACGTTCTGATAACCCAGACACTCTGAAGGTTCAGAAGCTCTGATGGTTTAGAAGACTCTGAAGATCCAGAAGCTGAAAAGTGGAGACTCTGAAGTCCAGAAGCAAACTGGCTCTGAAGACCAAGTACTTCTCCTCTGAGTTCAGAATCAGAAGGTACAACGGTCAGAGGATCCATGCTTCCCTCTTACTCTAATCAACAAGCTTCACAAGTTCCAACACGAAGCATTCCTCTGATCAGAAGTCTACAAGGTTAAAGGTCAAGTCACTATCCAAAGTACAAAAGCAAATGTACTATCCTGACGACCTAACCTAACATTCTCAGGCACAGCAGAAGCTGGAAATTCCAGATCTGCCCTCCAACGGTAGCAATCCCATACAAAAGCAAATGTACTATCATGAAGATTGAAAGATGCGGTTGGAAGAAACTTACACGCGCAAGCTATATTCAAATCTTCTAAGCATTCTTTCTTCATTGAATTCATTGTGTTTACTACAAGCTTTTCAGAAGCAATTTCTTTGTAAACAATATTTCTTAAACAGTTGTTTAGTTTACCTTTAGGAGATCAAGGTTGATCGGATCCTAGAGAAGACTAAGAGAGTGAATCTTAGTGTGAGCTAAGTCAGTGTATTGTTAGTCACTTGTAGGTTTCAAGTGCAGTTGTAACAATTATCTGATTAGTGGATTGCCTTCATTCTAAGAAGGAAGAAATCACCTTCACGGGTGGACTGGACTAGCTTGAGTGATTCATCAAGTGAACCAGGATAAAATACTTGTGTGCTTTTCTAATCTCTTATCTTAAGCACTTTACTTGTATCTCGAAAGATTTGCTAAAATCTTAAGGTGGAAGTTTTATTCTGAAAACGCTATTCAAACCCCCTTTCTACCATTTTTCATACCTTCATGGAGCTCGACAAGAGCATCCGCCTGAACTTGGTCAAGACGCTGGCTCAACAAGAAAGTAAGCAACTCCCTGACATCATGGCCTAGTTGAGGGTTAGTACGGACTTTGTCGACGAATCCCTCATCGAAAACTAAGCCCTTCAATTTACCCAAAGCCTCCTCAATCTGGCCAGAACTGGCTACCCCGCTAGACTGAGCAGTCTCAGTAGTTTCAGCATGATGTGGCGGAGAGTCGAGGTTCAGAGTGCCATCAAGGAAACTTTGGAGAGTGGCGAGTGGGTCTTGGACCAAAAGGGCATTAAGCCTTTCACCAGAAGCATGAGATGAAGACGCTGTTTTGGAAGAAGCAGAACCTCCTTTGGCATGAGGAGAAAGCAAAGGAGCTCCAGAATCCTGTTGAAGCTTAGGAGAAGGACCAGCTTGTGTCGGGATTAGAGCGTCGACCTTTGGGGGAGGCATGACACCAATCACTCTGTCAGGCTGAGTGACTGGGGGCACTTGATCTTCACCACTTTGTACTTCGACGTGTGGCATACTTTCTTCATGAACTGGAGGGGAGGTGTTTTGAGTATCCTGCGGAGGAAAATTAGAAAAATTATCTCGACATTCTTTGGTATAATAAGGTTCGCAACCAGGATGCTGCCAAGCAATTGGCTTCGAGTTAAAATAGAATGTCAACTTGTCCCACACAGGGTCTGACTCGCTAGAGTCTAAACTCGAACTCGAGGACTCCAAACTGCTCAAAGGACTAGACAGAACAACTGGTGAGGGACTAGGAGGAAACCATGTGGCTCGAGGCACAGCCATTTTAGACATGCCAACCCTCTGAAGAATGAAAAGTGAAAATGTTTGAGGGGGAGGAAAGGAAAACAAATCGAGATGAGCTATAATTAATGGCCACTTACCTTAGGGGCAGACTCTTTGTGAGGACTGGACCTTGTCGAACTCTTGGAGTGGCGAGAAGAGTGGCTGCCAGATTTGCGAGCAGACGTAGATTTCTTCCTGGAGATCTTCTTGGCCGAGGCCATCTCGACAGGGATAGGTGTAGCTTCTTGAGGAGGAGGACTGGAAGCCTGCTGGTCACCGCCCTTCTGGATCTCTTCATGATGGCTATCAGACTTAGCCGGGGAAGGCTTGCTCACAGCAGACCCACCAGCACCTCTGGCCTTCTTCTGACTCGCAGAAGTGGTAGGTGTAGCCCCTCGTTTTCGACTCTGAGATAAAAGCAGAAGGTCATGAAGAGTATATACCAAGGAAAGAACGAAGTTTCACAGCCTAGATATTACATTGGGCACTTTGAGCTTGTCGGCCAAGCTAACATTATCATCATCATCATCATCATCATCATCATCAACCTCGATGGTAGCAGAAGTCACTCGAGGAGAGGCTTGAGGGGTCGATCGAGGGATTGACTCAACTGCAAGAAAGAAGAAAAAAAGAGTTAAGCCATAAATATCACGAAAATGCCAGGTCGAAATAGTTACCTTGTCCAATAAGCGTTCTTATCGATATGTGGTTGAAGATTCCGACCGGCACATGGAAAGGAAAATTCCATAAGTAGCACTTAGTCCATGTCACCCGCTTCCGAGGAGGCAACGCACAGTGGTAAAAATTCTTGATACTCACATGGTCAACCCATTTAGGAAGGACCAATGGAAAGGCCAAAGCATACTTGCAAGTAGGCAATGGTGGGAATTTAAAGCCAGTTTTTCGAATAATAAAAGAGAGACCATCCTCGTCAGGAGGAATGATCAATCGAGTTTTCTTGGCTTTAGATTCCCACATTTGCCTAAGAACTTGAGCTGCTTTGGCAACAGTTTCTTGAAGTCGAGGACCCGGAAAATACACTACACCGAAGAATTGTTGAAAGGGGTTGATCTCAAACGTATGCATACCTTTGGTCTTCTTAGGAGCTTGTTTCTGCAAAAGAAAAACATTTGTTATGCGCTGAAAACAATCTTCGATCGGCATCGAAATGTCGCTCCAATAAGTAGACCACCAAGTTTTAAATGCCTTGGTGACATAAAAAGATGGAACAAAGCTAAAAGGGCTAAGATTGATCAGCTCCTCGTTGTAGTAGTGGACAATAGTGTCGAAAACACTACGTTTGGTGATGGCGCCAGGGTAAAGGATAAGGGAATGGTCGAACAATGTGTTGGGAAAATCTTGACTTAACCCAAATTGTCGAGAAACCAGCTGAGGGTTGTAACCACACAAGGTAAAGTCATTACTGGCAAAATTGATGGTCAGCACCCGAGGGGATAGTATGGTTTGCCAGAGTTCAAGCTGGTGTTGAGAGAGATCCTCTGAACCAGGAAGGTTGGGGTAAGAATTTCTTAGCCACCGTGGGCCATAAGTAGGTTTGTTGTATGGCGCAAAACTGGAACGGTAGTGTTTCAGTTCAAAGAACATAGTGAAATACTTCTTGAAGTCGACTTCAAAGGTAGAAGCATCATAGGGAGGAGTTAGGGTTTCAAGCCTGTGAGCATCAATCCTTGTGTTAGACACCACTGGAGGAGTCTTCTTGGCTGGGAGAAACGATTCGAAAACCGCATTCATCCAAAGCTGAAGCAACCACAACGGACCGGCTGCATTCAGAGACACGACTTTGGGATCTCGGATATCGGCTACTGCTTCATTAATCATCTGATAAAGGTTGCCAAGAACGAGTCTAGCCAAAGCAATTTTTCGACCCTCGTTCAGCAAATTAGCCAAAGGAAGAAGCTTGGCAGGAATCCTCAGAGACTTGGCACGAAATACGTAAGCAGAAAGCCAATATAAGAGAAACGCGACATGCTCAGCATCAGAAACTTCACCGTCTTCGACATAATGATCCTTGATGAATCGGCTGAAGGCTATATTGTCCGTCGAAATTGCGATAGGTTTCGTTGGGGCAGCAGAGGAATGATAATCATCACCCACGACCCAAAGGCCAATGATGGCAGCAGCATCAAGAAGAATGGGGGTGATCATTCCAAAAGGAACATGGAAGCTGTTGGTAGACCTTTCCCAGAAGAAGAGCGAGCTCAAGAGCATAGCAGGATTATAAGAGATGGGTGATCTTGACAACTGAATTAAGTCGAAAATCTCAGTAACCTTCCAGTGCCCAGACTTACTAGCTTCCACCCTATCAAGCCATTTCAAATAGGCTCCGTCACCAGCAGTCGGATTGGGCGGGGCAGATCTAAAAGCCCTCTTGGGATCATTCAGGAAGGACAAGCGATAGGAAGGTCGAAAAGCAAGGATAAGATCTTCCCCTCGAATACTGGGGTGAAATTGCTCATAATCATCAGGAAGACTAGTAAGCCTATCCTTTCTCGCTTTCTTCAGGGGACCTAATATGGCACGTAATGTACCATTAACAGAGATAGGGATGAGTACCTGAGATTTCTAGATAGCCCTCTTCTCTGCCTCATACGGTGGGTCTGGAATAGGAACGTGTTTGGCCTCGTTCATTTCAAGAGCAGCAGCCAATGGGATGACGTTGTCAGAATCAGAAGCCATGAAAACGGTTAGAGAGTGCACCAGAGAGAAATGAGAAAGCAGAAGCTAGATGATTGCAAGCAGAACCATACGAAACTTGAACGATTGAGAAGTTGTAAAGCTTGCAAGGAAGCAACAATGGCGTATTTATAGGCAAACGAAGAGACGGATGTGGAGCTGCATTATGCGGCGTTGCATAAAATTTGAAATCCAAACGGTTATTTTATTATATAACCGTAGAGTCCTAACATGTAGGCTAAAAAGGAGCCATGATGACTCTAGTGAAGAGACTGCAAACTAGCAGGCGAAGTCAGACACTAGGACTTCTGATTGGGGCGAAGTCAGACGCTATGACTTCTGATTGGACATGAAGACAAAAGGTAGAGGTTATAGAAATGAATGACAGTTCCGTTCGAAATTCAGGCTCAAAAAATGCTTGATCCCTCCAAGGCCTGGTAGTCGAGAATCAACATTTTTGGGGGGCATTTGTTGGCCCAAAATATTTGGCCCAAAACGCATGGGGCGGTCGAAAAATGGACCAAGAGAATTAAGAAAAAATGTCAAGTTAAATGGGTAGCCGAATTCGACAAAGGGACACTGGTAACCGTTGCTACAAACACAGGCATATTTAACACGTGCAACATTGACTGAGTCAGTTAGGAGAACGTGTGTTTCCCATTACGTGGCCAAGAGGCATTTGAAGAACACCACCCTCACCACTACGCATGGAACTTCCGGGGCAAGCATCAGATCGTGGGGAATCAGACCCACTAACTCCTCCAGTAAGGAAGAAAACCGACAAGGACACGCGGGACATGGAGCTCTATAAATAGGAGAATCTAATTCAGAAAACGGGTTCTCAACTCAACTCTTAAACTCACCACAAAGCTCTCATGTCCGCATCAAAGAGACTCAACGAGCCTAACGTGATCATGGAGGAGTACGTTGCAGAACCAGCCATTTACGATTCTTGCACTTAGATAGTTTCGAACTTGTTGTCATTCTCTTTAGATTTCCTGTCGATTTTCTGTGTTTGGGTGCTGTAAAACTTTTCGAATTATGTATTTCGCTTTTACTTAATGAATTCTACTTTTAAGCACTTTTAATTGTCTTTTGTGTTTCGAATCCTTATTTTCGTTTATCCCTTGACACACGGTTGTTGAAAAACCCGGTTTCACACGCGCTTTGGCAAGACGTTTTCCCAAAAGAACCCTTAATTCGCAAAACTCTTAAACTTTTTTCAGTCGAATTTGGAAGATGTTTGTTTACTAAATATCACGGTAAACATCTGCACTAGTGATTGCCAAAATATTAGAAGTTCATATGTATTGGTAAAATTGGAATTACGAGCCCTACATAACAAAGCATATAATTTAAGTAGATATTACAAGTTCACTGAACATTTTAATTTTATCTAGTTAAGTGTCCATAGACAAAGTTTCAACTTTCAAGCAAATTACCTCACATTCCTCACAAATATATCACCTCTGGCTTTTTCATTTTCCTTTAAACGATTTTCTGATGATAGTAGATATCATACGAAAATCATACAGAATTGGATGTTGCATGGAATTTTCTATGGTCCTTCATATTTCAAGCCAGTGTACGGTGACTGAAGTCAAAATCAAGTTTACTAAGTTCATCAGAAGTCAGTAAAGTTTTACATGTATTAAATCAAGTTTTCTTGCGATAAAGCTATCACCAAAAGATTAACTACACTACCTAGTCCCACTGTTAAATTAGTGCAGTAAGAAGAACCAAGAAATTCCCAATATGCTTGCATTAAAAAATATCAGTGTTTAAAAAAAACTATCCTTTGCATTTATATTAGCAAGTACATTTGCAAGTGAATCCCTTGTGTCATCTTTTGTTTGATCACTTTGATTTCCCATGAAATGAAATGCCTTGACATTGCTAGTAAACACAGGAATACTCTGTGCATTTTGTGGAGCTGATGTAGGATTCTTTATTGACACAAATGAGACCTTCTTTAAACCAGAGTGGCGACGTGATAATTCATGTAAGCCACCCTCTTGTGAAGATTCGCCAAACGAGGATTTTGCGGTACCATCACTTTCTCCACATTCCTTACTACATAAAGTCTCATTGCCATAATCAATCTGTGATGAGCCTGTCAACAAATCAGTATTCATGTCCTTGACATCTTCTCTGGCAGTAGGGTCTGTTTCAACTCTCTGAGAGACAAGTTGATCATCTACACAAGACAAATTTCAGAGTCTTGGTTAAACTTAAGGTATAGTAAGTCGTAACATTAAAATATCACAATTTAACTTTATTTATACACAAGGGGGATGAGTGTAAGCAGTAAAGGAGAGGGAAAATATAACACCTAATATACCTCTACTGAGTAATTACAATCCCAGCTAGTACCATAAAACTTAAACTTGAACTTGTGACATTATCATGGTAATTTAACCATAAAACCAACTAGAACAAATGCTAACTTTCTCATATTTTTTCAAACAAGATTATACATCAAGAGTATTACAACTTTTTTTTCTAAAATTTCTAATTGATAGGTACTAATGTCTTTGATCACATGTTCATAGCCTTCATATAGAATGTGGAACCAAACAAGAATACATTGGTCATGATTAAACAAAAATCTGATTTTTATACAAATAGTCAAATAGTAATCTTAAGGTGATAAAATGAAGAAAAATGAGTTGCAGCAACTTAACAGTCTAGGTGCTGAACAAGAATTGTCAATTTGTGATCTTGGGTGTGACACGCACACAAGAGACAATTAGACTCAAACCAGACTTTCATTACAGTAACAGTGACTTCAAAGTAATAAAAAAATACATTACTTTCACCAACTGAACTTAACAAGAGAAGATATTGAATACAGGTCATATCAACAAGACATTTGTTATAAAAATTTAATTACCGCCATAAACTGAACTACGCAACACACAATTAAATATATAAACAAAGAAGAACACTAAGTGAAGATGGAACAGGAGAAATTATAACACCATGGTTCTTACCCCCAAGAATAGACTTGATACTAGTATAGTTGACACCAGATGCTTGAAAAGAGAAAATTCCACCAGAGTCCTCACTTTGATTTTCACTCTCCCACTTATGCTTTGTCTCAAGTAATATAAATTTATCTGATTCCCATACACACTTTAATGTCACAAAATCAGCACTTAACATGTTGAATATTATTTTTTATTCATATCCATCTCTACAAAAAAACATATGAACTATGAAGTATAAACATTGAACTTAGTGGAACAACTACCAACTAACCTCTACTCTCTCATGAGATATTTTTATTGATTGCTTCTTCCTAGACAGGGAAGAAACCATGTTGAACAATGAAACAACATCAAGTAAGATCTGTATAAGGAAGAAAAGGTTTGATTAACTAAATCAGTACAGCTATATCTCGAGCAAGATAAATTCACAACAGAGAGATAAAACGTGCTTCTTAAAAAAGCAGAAATTCTCTATCCAATGCCAGCCTAATATTAATATCACTTTACTTTCTAGTTAATTTACAAATAACCTCTGCACCAATATTCAGCATGAAACAACTTCCCACTTAACGATGATACGACCTAGATTAAATTATAATACATAAACATGGGAGACTTACTTGTTGAACCAAAACGCGAAGACGCGCAAGCAAGGCCATAACTGTTACAGAAAATCCCATAAAAAAGGATCGAGCAAACAATACAGATATTTCACTATTAAATAGTCAAGGAAAGAAAATTACGGAGAAATCTTAACATATGACTCTTAAAATGTTCAAGAAGCATGTGCTAAATGCTACTGGCACAGAAGATGAAAACAGTTCCTAAGATATTGCATGTGATATTTTACAAAGTATACAGCAAAAACATGACTCAATGATAATTTATCATGATTAGAAAACTTAACCAACAAAGTTTTGGCAACTGCTTCAGAAATTTGAAACTGAAATAAATATAATATAGGAGCTTATGAAGGGAAGGGGAGAAGATATCATGGTTGGAAGTATGAATTAAGTAGTTCCTATTTAAACAAAGACAGATCAGTACATGCCAAAATATCAATATAGATGTGTAAACAAAATGGCAAAGCACATAAAATATTCCAGCACATATATGCAAACTACATGATAGAAGTATATCACATGATATGAGTAGCAGGATACGTTGCAGCCTTCAGTATTGGTTCAGCCATCTGCATGGGAAAACAAAACATCGATTGAAATAAGAGAACAAGCTCCGGAAGAAATAAACAATCCAATGTTATCATGATCTATATTCTATAGGGGTAAAATTCCCATAAGAGTCAATTAAAATTTAAAATGTGTGAAGTCCTCATAGTCATACTGTATTCACGGCAATAACATGTAGTTAATGAGCCAGCACAATACAAAATACAATGACCTTAATTTACAAAGGAAGTAATGAACACAGTAAGTAAAATCACTTAGGGCCCATGTGGTTTCCATTTGAATTTTAATTGCAAACATGCCCCCTTGTTCCACTTTGTTTCCGGTTTTCAAAGTTTCGTATAGTTCACTATTTCCAATGTTAAAGTGCGAAAACAGGAAACTGAGTGGAAAAGTGGAATATTTGCAACTGAAACTAAAAAAAGGAAATTAAAATGAAAACCAAACAAGTTCTTAACAAGTTTAGCCAAAATTTCACCTCTGACAGTAATCGTGCAGCTCCTAAAAGGCGCTCCAAAAAATTATGCTTTTCACCATAGCATTTTCTCCTTTTCAAGCTGTCATGGTCATGAAACAGTAATTATAACAATATTTTTATACACAAGACAACACCTACAATATCATCACATAGCACCGGAGAAACTTCACCACATAAATATTTCAAAAGGCAGCAACAAACTGATAGACAAGAAAGGAGCATGATACATTCAATACTTAATTATTTAACCGTGAACGTACATGATGCAGATCTAAATAATGGTCTATAGAATCCAATCACTTCACATGGGATTTATAAATTGTCACTTTCAAATTTCATCAGATCTCATACAAGGAGAGTTTTTTTCTACTTTCTTCCAGGCTTGTTAATAGTGCGCTATAGCGGCGCAAACGCGCTATAGCGTAGCGCCCTGGGGGTTCACCGCTACTCCACTATTCACCGCTATTTGCCGCGCTCAAAATAGCGTTTTTTGGGCTTGCCACTACGCTACGATATCCGCCATCAACAACCCTGCTTTCTTCCCTATAAGACGTGTTCGCCCTATTGAAATACAAGGAAAAAACATACAAATTTGAAATATTTTTTCTACAAATATCACCCCATGTCAATGTGCTAGCCACAAGTAAACAAAATGTTCCCCTTCATTCAGTCAACAAGCCACAGTAATACTCATTTTGAAACAGGGCTAAAAGATCAAACATTTGAAACATCAGCAGGAAACACACTCTACAAGTCAAAATAATTTACACAATCATGGCACACTGTCAATTATCTAGATTTATCCAATTGAATTTTTATACATGAAATAAGATAGAGCTACCTCTCTAAAAGATGAACCTTCTGTTTTGGTCTTTCTCCTTTGATCACAAGGAAACATGATGTAACAAGCTCCTCCAAGTTTGCAGATTGCAGAAGCCTCATATCCCTTCTCACCTAACATTTACCATCAAAAACACAAAAACCCAGAACATGAAAACTCAAATTCAAATGAAAATACACATGTTCCATTGAACTTTCCATGCAAATAAACAGTGCACACCTTCAAGAGACGCTGGAAATAGCCACAGCGGCGGTGCTGGTTCTTGTTCTTGTAGACCATTCTGTGAAGGATGCCACACTCAGATTGTAGCTGCGAAAGCATAGATGTTATCCTTCCCTCAATGGTTTCGAATTCGGTACCCATTGAGTCCCTGCAATTCTGACCCAATTGCAAAAATGAGGACCTAGAATTAACATTTATGCATATGATAATTGACTGTGGAAGGGGGAAAAAAAGAAAGAAGAAGAGATAATCATATGATTATACACACCAATCCAACAGAAGGAACTGCAGTTGATAGTTCAAGTGCATAGCCAGGATCAGCCAAGTTAGCAACCATTGCAACCTCTCCTTGTTGAGCCTAAGGAACCGGCAAAAATGAGAAGAAAAATTGAGACCGATTATTTGCAACAGTTGTATGGATAGATTATATAATATTACCTTGACATCATGAGCAGCTTTGAGTTGCAATAACCCTTACCCAACCAACATAAAATGACATATGGCAGACTACATCATATTGCAGGTACTATATCTTACAAAGAAGCGTATTGTTACCTTCTGTTTTTCTTTCAGAGCCTCCTCAGCAGCCTTCATCTTCATGATAGAATCATCGTCATTCCTGCCAAAGCCCCAATCAAACTGTCATCAGAAGCTACACCAACTAATTCTAATCCCTACAGAAACGTAGGATACAAACTTTCAAACTTAATATAGAAAAAGGAGTAGCGAATATAAGAAAGGAGCTGAAGTCTGAAACCAAGTGACCAGTTATACTGTCATCAGAAGCTATACCCACTAATTCGATCTTCAACTTACCTTTCAATCCTGCCTATAGAAAAAGCCAACTAACCATTTCATAATCTTAGTTAGTGCCACAACTAGTTCAACTCCTATCCTCGTAGATTAATCTAACTCATTCTTCCCATATTGAGATTTACATCTCTGTTTCTATAATTACATTTACAAATCATAAGCATTCACCTCTAGAGTTTTCTCAAGCCAAATATTACCACCAACAGATAGAAATAGGTCTTATCCAACTAGATGGAGTCACCTATAAGGATCAGTCAACACAATTGGGCTCCATAAAAAAAACATTTTCAATAAATGTATTTTCTTAATCCAAAGGTCAATTGCACTAAAATCATATATTCTATACATAACATTAGTATATTTTCTCCATTCCAATCACCAAAGCAATAAATAGAAGATATGCTTTCATCAAAATTTGAATTGTCTAAAGACTCTCAACAACAAAGAAACCTTTTCTTAGACGCAATTCAGGAAAAAACAACAAAACAAAAATGAACAAAGAGAGGTAGTTGTGTCTGGTTGTAACTGTCTAGGGGTGGTTATTAAATAGGGGGTGGGTCTGTTCATTGGTTTGATTCAGAAGTTGTGTGTTTTAGTGGGAGAGGTCTGGCTCTCGAAGTCCAGAATTTCTAGGAGAGGACTGGCTCTCGAACATCCAGAGTTTGTATAACTATTCCTTGATATTATGTTCCTATCACCTGATGACCTGCTGCCCTTATCATCACTTTTCTTCATTACAAATTAAGTACTATAAGCTTCATTTTATAGCCTCCATAAGTCCCAAGGTATAAAAAGCTAAAACATTGAACATAAACAAGTAAAATTAAGCAAAAGAACAAAGTTGGAGCAATAGTTTGGACTAGGGTTGGATATCACCGGACACCTCATCACGACGCTGTGGCGACTGAGACCTGTGCCTGCTCCTTCCATTGTGGTGGCGCTCCGGCGACCTCTCGTGCCTCGACCTGCTGCTCTTTCCTCCGCCGTGACCCTCCTCCTCGTCATTCTCCGTCCTCTCAACACCTTCCCTCTCAGAACCCCTCCCTCTGCTCCTCAAATGCCGGTGCTTCTCTTGCGGCGGCGGAGAGATGCTGCGGTGACGGCCCATGGTATCAATGGTGGTCCTGCCCGTAGAGAATGAGAGTTCCAGAAGTAAGTAACACTATGACATCACGTGTCCGTGGTGTTGTTGTCTGTTCTTAAGAGTTCCAATTGCATAATCAAAGGAACCTGGGTTAGCCAGGTCAGGTTTCTAGTGAATTATTTTTATTTTTAGGGTGGATGCTATCATGAAGTTTTTGATTTTTTTTTTTTTTCTGAACTAAGTTTTTGATTTTCAAATCTATATCTATGTCTATCTATCTATCTATCTATCTATAAAGTATAAAGTATAAACTATAAACTATATAAAAGCAAAGTTTTGCGGCCTTAAGGGTAAAAATGTAATTCAATAGATCAGTAACATAAATTATGATATCTCCATGGACAATTTAGTAAATCTCAATATAATTAGTTGGATATCAAATCTTTGCCGTCCGTAGCGTTCAATCTCAGCCATAGGATTTCCTTTTCTTTTTCACTTCAAAACTCTTCGCACGTTTGGTTTTCCATTTCACAGCTCCCTTCGGTTTTCATTTTTCCACCCCTTTATGGCGTTCTTCCGTTTTCGTTCTCCCAATCCCACCAATCCAAGAGTCACGCTCATTAATATTGAAGACCCACATCGAAGTGAGCTCTAGCGAGACCGAGAAAAATCGTGGGAGAGGAGAGGGTGAGATTGCGAGGAAGAGAGAGAGCGAAAATGGTGACCGGAGCGGAGGGGAAATCGTGAGAGGAACTGGGTGGAGCTCGAGGCAGAGAAGATGGTGGCTTCCCTGACTTTCAGGCGAGGTGGTCATGCTCTAAAGCCTCATTGCCTCTGTTCCATTAATAAGTATTTGAATATGTTCCATTCACATATCAATTCGTGCACGAGAGGCTCAGCAAGGAGAGGTACGAAGCACGTATGATGGATCTGGAGCATTACATGAACAGTCCCTGTAACCTAGAGGTTGTGACTTCGGTCACGCTCAAAGATGGGACCAAAATTTGTGCATTGAATCAGTCACGAATTGTGAATGAGGAAGAACCGATGCTCATGTTGTTGCAGGAATGGAACCTTTTCGATTCGATGTTGTGTTCTTCTTACATTCCTACGAAGCTGAAGCTAATGCTTGCAAGGATGGGTTTCTGAATCAAGTTTCATTGCAGCTCCTCTAATGTGAGGACTTCTCTGTCATTTTATTTGTGAGGCGATGTGCCTATGATGAATCAACGAGGCTTCATGAGCCCGAGGGCGATCTTCAGGTAACTGACTTTGATTGAACCTGTTTTATCTGGATTTTCATAGGATTATTTTGTGTTTCAGTTCTTCTCTATGGGGTTTCGAAATCTAATCAATTTTTGTTCAAGCTCATGCTTTGACAAGTAATTTTCCCATTTTTCCTCATGTCATTTCAATTTGTTACTGTCATTGATATATAAATAAGGTAGTTGTGGTGGTTTTCCATCTTCCTTGCTTTTGAATATTCGTTTGATTTTAGAGGTGAGGTATTCCTCTTCGTGTACTACTTCTTTTTGTCCAGTCTGACAGGGTTTGTAGCTTTTCTTCTACTTTGAGTGATGCAGGCCTCCCATTTGAAACACAAATGAAATACTTGATTTTGCTGGCATTAGCCTACCATTTGATCTATTGTTGTTGTAATTGGAAACTCTTCTTTGATGTTACTTTAACTCTTCTTTGATGTTACTTTATTATGAGCTAATAGTTAGCAGAAAGACCATGATTCCTTGAAATAACTATTTTGATGCCCACTAGGAAGGGAGAGATATCATGTGGTATTGCTTTCCCAGTCTGATTACTTTTACCATTTTCCATGTATATTCAGTTCTGGCTGCATGGATGTCTTTGCCTTACTTTTTACATGGGAGCAAAGTAGTGTTAGTTCCGGTCCTTGCTTTTTCCCCAGCTTTCTTATGGTTTGGGTGTTTTGTCATTTCTTAGTTCTCCATTTTTTCAGGTTCTACATGCTTCTTAACCTGATGAAGCAATGACACATTGGAGAGAATCGCAGAATACACCTCGGAACTTAAGTAGTGAAGGCAGGCGAGGTGAGTTACTCTACAGACAGTGGTTACTTGCTTGAATTGATTTCAAAGTTTAATAAACAAGAACTGTAATTTAGTGTCAGCATCTTTCTTCATTCAATTATCCACACCCATTACTTTTAGTGAACTATTTAGCTTAGAATCGGTCTTTAGTGGCTGAGTTATCATCATATCTCATAGTTATATAATGTGAGACCCAAAATTTCAGTTATAGAATTAATTTATTAAATTCCTATCCACGATTAGGTTTCGATGTATCGTGAAAGAAACCTGAACAAGTGTTTAGTGAATGGAATAAATTTATGAAGGAGAAAGTTCAGGAAAAGACTAAGAATAGTATTAAAGTCGATATAAGTTATAGCGCGAGTCTTATTCGCTTACGCCTAGGGCAAGAGCGTTAGTGAACGATTAATTTACTCCTACAACACTATAGGAACTAATTCCAAAAATCTTCAAAGGAATATAAGAATTTGTCTTATTCCTTTCCATGACAAGTGTTTCGACACGAAACCCTGGAATGTACGAACGTCCGATTCCAATTCTCGGAAGTTTGCCGAAACTGAATCCCTGATAGCTCAAGAACCTTAAAATAAACTGTCAATGAAGACTTTTTATATTCGGATCTTTAAACAAAGATTTAACACGTGTGTACCAATTTCTTTCGATGTTACTAATCTTTCTTCAGAAGGAAGTTTTCTCATCCGACATCAACTGCAAAAAGTAACTTTTCGGGTTAAATCGATTAACATCGTTAGTGAATCGTTTTCTTAAATTCCAAGAACCCTATTTCGAGTTCTGAAATTCTGTCACCAGATTCTCTCTTATAATTCACAGAGGAATGTGCAGAAAAAATCGGAATCGCGAAATTTTCATTTTCCCGCGTTTTCCATCTTCTATAAATAGGAGAAAAAAATCAAATTTTCCTCACCATTGGAGCACCAAACCCGCGAGCTTGAAGGAGGAGAGGGAGAAGGAGATTTTCGTCGTTTCTTGCCCGATCGTAGCACTGACAATTGCTACGCGTAGACATCGAGGTATAGATGCTATTCCATACTTCTGATCGTCAATTCTGTCGTTTTTCTCTATGTCTTTCTGTGCTCAAAGTTTCGAGCTTTTTGTAAAACTGTCCAAATAACTTGATTTCAGTGTCTAAACTTATTTCCTACATGCCCAAGAGCATGAATATCCGGTTGTTTTCTGCTGAATCTCGCCGAATCGTCGCGAAGATCCAATTTTCTGGAAAAACCCATTTTTGGGTAAAAGCTTCGCTTTTTGAATCAAAAACTCCTGACTGAGCTTAGCGTCAGTAGGATTAGTTGTTATAAATGTCATTAGGAACACGCTCATCAAATTTATTTTTCAAAATTCTGACTTTGAGTTTTCGAGCTAAAAACACTGACCAAAATACCCCTGTGTTAGTTTTTGACCCGATAATTTTTTTGAGAGTTTCCCTGGCCTAGATATCGCCTAAGAATACCTAGGAATTAAATTAGATCGAAGAAAAAGTTCGGGAAACCCTATTTTGATAGTGGCCGAGACTTATTTGGTATGGTACCGTGTCCAAAAATAATTTTTTGGTCTGTATGACCTGAGTTACAGCGTAGCTCTCTCCGTTGTCGAAATTTTGGCTTTGGTTTCGCGTCATTCTGAGTTCTGTAGCTCGAGTTATGCACGTTTTAGCTAATAATGTGTTTTTGTACAAAACTTGAATCAAGTCAAAACTCATTCATTCGGGGAAAGCCCTTCCATTCATGCCTAGATGTTGTTCTCTGAAGCTTCTTGAGTTTTGTCTAACGTTAGTTAGTATTGTTTTGATTGTACCGACTTATTTTGATTGATTTTTGCTTTGTTTTCTCTAAGGTTCGTTTGTGGAAACCTTGGACTTGACTGAGCAAGCTTGTGAGTGTGACTTACACTATGATTCTGGAGGAACTAGAGGTGAGGGCAACTTACCTTGCTAGCTAATGTTTTAGGCGTCGACCAATTCGACTCGATTTATTGTTTATGCACTTGATTGTGATTGACTGAGAAATGTTTTTCTGGAGGCTTCGGCCGAGTGAACTAATTGAGACGTGTGTCTCCATTTTCTGAGGCTTTGGCCGACATTGGTGATTGGGATTTATTTATCGCTTTGATTTGCCATTGATTGATTCATATGTTGTACTTGCTAAATGGATAATCATAGGCTATGTGAATACTTGTGCACATGATTTGCTGGATTATATTGATTATACTGTGCAATTATACGAATATTTGTGTAACGTCAGAGTGTGGGGAAACGAGTAGTTATGCCCATACTCAAGATGAGAATTTGGGAAAAAGTTTGATGGGACGAACCGAGGTTTGGACCCTTATTATTTTAGTGAATCGAGACCTTCTCTGGGAGTTACTTGGGATGATGGGATCTTTTAAACTTATAAGATTATATAGAGATAAACCTAAATGGAAACTATTTTACAAGGAAAATTCATAATACACTAAACAACCTTTGAACCCTTTAAATAATGATAACAATGTCAGATGAAAGCTTAGGGCTTGGATGTTAGTTTTGGAAAATGAGAAGTGTCGCTGAATCCAAGTTTTGGGGAAACTAATAAGTTTCTGAGTATGTTGGTACTTTTCGCTCGATGAGCAGTTTGTTGTTTGACTATCTAGAGGATAAGTCGGGGAACTATAAGTTTCCAAGTACATTGGTACTCCTTCGCTCTTTGAGCAGTTTATTTAGCCATCCAAAGGATGAGCCGGGAAGCTTCACTGAGGCGTGAAACTTCGTGAAAGCATGGAACTTCACTGAAGCGTGAGACTTCGTGAAAGCAGAAACTTCACTGAGGCGGGAGACCTCGTGGAGACGGGAACCTTCGCTGAAGCGGGAGACTTTGCGGAGGCGTGAAACTTCACTGAAGCGTGAGACTTCGTGAAGGTGTGAAACTTCATTGAAGCGGGAGACTTCATGAAGGCGCGAAACTTCACTGAAGCGTGAGACTTCGTGAATGCGTGAAACTTCACTGAAGCGTGAGCCTTTGTGAATGTGTGAGATTTCACTGAAGCGTGAGACTTCGTGAAAGCGTAAGACTCCATTGAAGCGTGAGACTTCATGGAAGCGTGAGATTTCATCGTCGTTTATCTTAGGCCAAACGACAGGGAACATTTGTTTAGTTAGACACTTGTGCGTTGGGAGGACGATACATTGTTTGACTAACCTTATCACCTAACTTCATATGTTGAGATTTTGATGATTTGATATTGGTGAACATCATTATGTTATTTGTTGAATTGTTGAGATATTGAATATTGTGTTGTTACTGGAGATTCGATAACATGCCATGTATATACCTTAGGGTAGGCAATGCAGAACTTATATGTATATATACAACATATATATATATATATATACCCCCTTATTCTTCACATGTTGCTTGTATTATTTATCATATTCTGTGATTTGACCCTCGCGCCTTGGCTTTGTGTTCATGTTTGTGTTTGGGCGGTCGGCCTGCTGCCAGACGTTCAACAGTTGATTCGTGATGGTTCGTTGTTCGGGGAGGACCCGGAGCGAAATGATTACTACTGAGCCTTTGACGTGGACCCGGACTTCATGCAGGATCAGATGAGGGTCGATGTTATGGGTGTAGTATATGGGGTGTTGTTGTCATAGCTCTGATAGTCATTTCTCATTTTGGGGCAGGGTAGGTCCCCGACTATTAGCTTTTTGTGTGGTTCTCTTCCATGAGGATCACAGGGAGTTTGTCGGACGTAAGAGTTTCTTTTGGAGGCCGTTTGGGGCTGACTTACTTTCTTGGAGGACTATATTTATAAAACTTATGACCCTGTCTTGGGGTTGCACTTTTTGCCTGCGGGCACTACTTTTAGTTACTTGATGTTACTTTCCGTCACTTGAGGACACTCGTGACGATGTTTTTAGTTGCAGCGAGGGCTGTGCCTATATTGTATATTTGTCGTTGTTAATCGCGATTGGGTTGAGTCTTTATTTGCAAGTCTTTTTATTCAAACAAAACGAAAAAAAATACTTGTTTTTCCGCCTTATTTTATTTTTGAGTTACTAAGGTGACACCCGGAAATCGGGGTGTTACATATAACATTTTAAAATGACTGTTTAGCAGTGGAAGCTCATCTATATGTGACATCTGTGTTGAATTTTGACTACAATACTTCCTTATCCTTGATTAGTTCTTATTTTTTTGTCTGCCATGTTCATACTTTATATGCTGTAATGTCCTGTTAGTTGTGTTATAATTTAGCGTTTATATTTGGCTATCTTTTCTCTCACTATCAATCATTCTTGTTGTTGTGCTCCACCTAAATAATTAGTGTAGAATGAGAGGCAAATTGTATACATATTTTGGCAACTTGGAGGGAAATTTAATTGATTTTATATAAGCATTCATAATATTATTTCTCTGCGTTTTTTCATTCTCTCTATGTTGCACATCAGTGACATCACCTTTTTTCATCGACTCAAATCTCAAACCTGTGTGTTTTTATCTTGGAGCCACTTCATCTCTCTAACGTTTGTTCTTCCTTGCCGTTTTACATCCAGCGTCGTTTCACAGCCCTAGGGTGGAAATTAAAGTTCTGCTTCTGAGAGACTGAATTTGAGGAACTTTGTGGTAAGCTACAAAACCTTTGCCATCCCTCTTCTCCAATTAATGCTGATATGGTCCTTCTTCATGTGGTTGTAGTAAGATTTGACATGTTCTTCATCCAAAACTCATTTCAATTTATTTATTTATTTTTTGGTAATTTGAACTGATTTCGCAGGCTACCTTCTGTCTTCACACTGCGGCATCTTCTTCCCTTTTTCTCCGAATCTCACTGGTCATGTTCTATTATGTCCCAAAGGTAAGCACTGTAAGATCAAGTTTTGATCTAGTAGTACAACTCTATGTTTTGATGATTACAAGTTAACCTTTTGATATGAACAATTGTGGTACTCTAACGTGTTTTTCTGAGTGTGCTATTTACAGGCTCTGACCTCAACTCAATCTCACACAAATCAGAAGCACTGTGTATAAAGAGCAACCCAAGCAACGCTTTCGCATTCACCATGTTCAGTATGAACAGTGGAAAAGCTTCAGAAGTTCTGAAGTTATACAAACTCTGATGTGGACTCAGTCACTAGAAGCTCTGAAGATCCAGAAAGTCTGATAACCAAGAAACACTGAAGGCTCATATATTCTGATGGTGTAGAAGACTCTGAAGATCCAGAAGCTGATTAGTGAAATTCTGTTGTCCAGAAGCAAGATACTCTGAAGACCATGTTCTTCCCTCTGAGCTCAGAATCAGAAGAAACAATGGTCAGAGGATCTGGGCTTTCCCTCTGACTCTGATCAACCGGCTTCACAAGTTCCAATATGAAGCATCCCCTGATCAGAAGTCTCCTAGGTTTAAAGGTGTAACATCCCGATCTGACGACTGGCCTCATGGTAACAACACGAGTCTTTTCAGCGCGCTTTGTCCTCACTCGCGCGCTTCCCGGGAAAACTTCCCAGGAGGTCACCCATCATAATATTGCTCCAAGGCTAGCACACTTAACCATGGAGTTCTTATGAGTTGGGCTCCCGAAAAGAAGTTGCAACTTGTTGTTATGGGTAGTACAATCAAATCATATATGCCCTCCTCAACTGTATAGTCCATCCCTACACAGTCTCGGAATACCTCTTGTTCGGGTGTGGTGCGTCCCTCCACATAGAAGGCGATCAATCCTCGCCCTCGTCAGCTCAAGGCGTCACAGGCCCACCAACTTCCGCTTGGTTCGTCCTCGAACCACACCGTACTAGGAGAGGTCGGCTCTGATACCATTTGTAACATCCCGATCTGACGACTGGCCTCATGGTAACAACACGAGTCTTTTCAGCGCGCTTTGTCCTCACTCGCGCGCTTCCCGGGAAAACTTCCCAGGAGGTCACCCATCATAATATTGCTCCAAGGCTAGCACACTTAACCATGGAGTTCTTATGAGTTGGGCTCCCGAAAAGAATTTGCAACTTGTTGTTATGGGTAGTACAATCAAATCATATATGCCCTCCTCAACTGTATAGTCCATCCCTACACAGTCTCGGAATACCTCTTGTTCGGGTGTGGTGCGTCCCTCCACATAGAAGGCGATCAATCCTCGCCCTCGTCAGCTCAAGGCGTCACAAAAGGTCAAGTCGCTATCCAAGTACAAAAGCAACTGTACCTTCCTGACGACCTACCTAACAGTCTCAGACACAGCAGAAGCTGGATTTTCCAGAACTGCCCTCCAACGGTAGCATTTCCCATGCAACGCTCAACCCTAATCCTTGGAGTATATAAAGAGGCTGAAGACTGAAAGAAACGGCTAGAAGCATTCACATACGCGCAAGACAAACTTCAATTCTTCTAAGCTTTCTTTCATCTGAAATTCATTGAGTTTACTATTAGCTTTTTAGAAGCAAATCTCTTGTAAACAATTCTTTGATAAACAGTTTGTTTAGTTCCTTTAGGAGATCAAGGTTGATCGGATCCTAGAGAAGACTAAGAGAGTGAATCTTAGTGTGAGCTAAGTCAGTGTAATTGTTAGTCACTTGTAGGTTTCAAGTGCAGTTGTAACTCTTACCTGATTAGTGGATTGCCTTCATTCTAAGAAGGAAGAAATCACCTTAACGGGTGGACTGGAGTAGCTTGAGTGATTTATCAAGTGAACCAGGATAAAATCCTTGTGTGCTTTTCTATCTCTTATCTCTAGCACTTAAGTTCTCGAAAGATTTGTCAAAATCTTTAAGGTGGAAGTTTTATACTGAAAACGTTATTCAAACCCCCCCTTTCTACCGTTTTTCATACCTTCAATTGGTATCAGAGCGCAAGTTCTGATTACCACACCTAACAGTGTTCAGTGATCCGGGCCGGTGTGAAAAACAATGGCTGCCACCACCAGTGAAACTCAAAGAGATGGTTACAATGCAAAGCCTCCTATGTTCGACGGTCAAAGGTTCGAATATTGGAAAGATAGACTGGAAAGTTTCTTTCTGGGTTTCGATGTAGATCTCTGGGATATTATTGTGGATGGCTACGAGCGTCCAGTTGATGCAGATGGCAAGAAGATCCCAAGGTCAGAGATGACTGCAGATCAAAAGAAGCTGTACTCACAACATCACAAAGCAAGAGCAATTCTTCTAAGTGCTATTTCCTATGAAGAGTACCAGAAGATTACAGATCGTGAGTTTGCGAAAGGCATTTTCGAATCTCTGAAGATGTCTCATGAAGGAAACAAGAAAGTCAAAGAATCAAAGGCATTGTCTTTAATCCAAAAGTATGAATCCTTCATCATGGAGCCAAATGAGTCCATTGAAGAAATGTTCTCCAGATTTCAGCTGCTTGTAGCTGGCATACGACCTCTCAACAAGAGCTACACAACAAAAGATCATGTCATAAGGGTCATCAGGTGTCTTCCTGAAAGTTGGATGCCTTTAGTGACTTCAATAGAGCTCACGAGAGACGTTGAGAATATGAGTTTAGAAGAACTCATCAGCATTTTGAAATGCCATGAGCTGAAGCGCTCAGAGATGCAAGATCTGAGGAAAAAGTCCATAGCCTTGAAATCTAAATCTGAAAAGGCTAAGGTTGAGAAGTCAAAAGCTCTTCAAGCTGAAGAAGAGGAATCTGAAGAAGCATCAGAAGATTCTGATGAAGATGAGCTGACTCTGATCTCCAAGAGACTCAATCGCATCTGGAAGCACAGGCAGAGCAAATACAAAGGCTCTGGAAAGGCAAAAGGAAAGTCTGAATCCTCAGGTCAGAAGAAGTCCTCACTTAAGGAAGTCACATGCTTTGAGTGCAAAGAATCAGGGCACTACAAAAGTGACTGTCCAAAGTTGAAGAAGGACAAGAAGCCAAAGAAGCACTTCAAGACAAAGAAGAGTCTGATGGTGACATTTGATGAATCAGAGTCAGAGGATGTTGACTCTGATGGTGAAGTCCAAGGACTCATGGCTATTGTCAAAGACAAGGAAGCAGAGTCAAAGGGAGTTGTTGACTCTGACTCAGAATCAGAAGGAAATCCTAACTCAGACGATGAAAATGAGGTATTCGCTTCTTTCTCTACCTCTGAACTGAAACATGCATTGTCTGATATTATGGATAAGTATAACTCCTTATTGTCTAAGCATAAGAAGCTGAAAAAGAACTTATCTGCTGTTTCCAAGACTCCTTCTGAACATGAGAAAATTATTTCTAATTTGAAAAATGATAATCATGCCTTGATCAATTCTAACTCTGTGCTTAAGAACCAGATTGCTAAGTTAGAAGAAATTGTTGCCTGTGATGCCTCTGATTGTAGAAATGAATCTAAGTATGAAAAGTCTTTTCAAAGATTCCTAGCTAAAAGCGTGGATAGAAGCTTAATGGCTTCAATGATCTATGGCGTAAGCAGAAATGGAATGCATGGCATTGGCTATTCTAAACCAATTAGAAATGAGCCCTCTGTGTCTAAAGCTAAATCCTTGTATGAATGCTTTGTTCCCTCTGGTACCATATTGCCTGATCCTGTACCTGCTAAAGTTGCTAAACACCCTCTTAAAAAGGGATCCTTCTCTATGACTAAATATCATGCAAATATTCCTTTAAAATATCATGTTGAGACACCCAAGGTGATCAGAACCTCTGGGGTAACTAACAAGAGAGGACCCAGAAAGTGGGTACCTAAGGACAAGATTATCTATGTTGCAGATATCCTTGATAGCTCCACTGAAACACCAATCATGGTATCTGGACAGTGGATGCTCGCGTCACATGACGGGAGAAAGGCGTATGTTCCGAGAGCTGAAACTTAAGCCTGGAGGCGAAGTTGGCTTTGGAGGAAATGAAAAGGGTAAAATTGTTGGTACTGGTACTATTTGTGTAGATAGTAGTCCATGCATTGATAATGTGTTATTGGTAGAGGGCTTAACACATAACTTATTGTCTATAAGTCAATTAGCTGACAAGGGTTATGATGTTATATTCAACCAAAAGTCCTGCCGGGCTGTAAGTCAAATCGATGGCTCTGTTCTGTTTAACAGCAAGAGGAAGAACAACATTTATAAGATCAGATTATCTGAGTTGGAGGCTCAGAATGTGAAGTGCCTTCTGTCTGTTAATGAAGAGCAGTGGGTATGGCATAGACGGTTAGGGCATGCCAGTATGAGGAAGATTTCTCAGCTGAGCAAGCTAAACCTTGTCAGGGGCTTACCCAATCTGAAGTTCGCTTCAGACGCTCTTTGTGAAGCATGTCAGAAAGGCAAATTCACAAAAGTCCCTTTCAAGGCAAAGAATGTTGTCTCAACCTCAAGGCCGTTAGAACTTCTGCATATCGACCTTTTTGGACCAGTGAAAACTGAGTCTATAGGTGGCAAGAGATATGGGATGGTTATCGTTGATGACTATAGCCGCTGGACATGGGTAAAGTTTCTAACCCGAAAGGATGAGTCTCATGCTGTGTTCTCTACCTTCATTGCTCAAGTGCAAAACGAGAAGGCTTGTAGGATTGTGCGTGTCAGAAGTGACCATGGTGGAGAGTTTGAGAATGACAAATTTGAGAGTCTGTTTGATTCCTATGGAATTGCACATGATTTCTCTTGTCCCATAACTCCTCAACAAAATGGTGTTGTTGAGAGGAAGAACAGAACTCTTCAGGAGATGGCTAGAACCATGCTCCAAGAAACTGGCATGGCTAAGCACTTTTGGGCAGAGGCAGTAAATACAGCATGTTACATTCAGAACAGAATCTCTGTGAGACCAATTCTGAATAAGACTCCTTATGAATTGTGGAAGAACATAAAACCCAACATTTCTTATTTTCATCCTTTTGGCTGTGTTTGTTATGTTCACAATACTAAGGATAGATTGCATAAATTTGATGCTAAGTCTTCTAAGTGTCTATTACTCGGTTACTCTGAGAGATCTAAAGGTTTTAGATTTTATAATACTGATGCTAAGACTATTGAAGAATCTATTCATGTTAGATTTGACGATAAGCTTGACTCTGACCAGTCAAAGCTAGTTGAAAAGTTTGCAGATTTAAGCATTAATGTTTCTGACAAAGGCAAAGCTCCAGAGGAAGTTGAGCCAGAGGAAGATGAACCAGAGGAAGAAGCTGGTCCCTCTAACTCACAAACTCTGAAGAAGAGCAGAATCACTGCAGCTCACCCTAAGGAATTGATTTTGGGCAACAAAGACGAACCAGTCAGAACCAGATCTGCCTTCAGACCCTCTGAAGAGACCTTGCTCAGTCTGAAAGGATTGGTGTCCTTAATTGAACCCAAGTCCATAGATGAAGCTCTTCAGGACAAGGATTGGATTCTGGCCATGGAAGAAGAATTGAATCAATTCTCCAAGAACGATGTTTGGAGCTTAGTGAAGAAGCCTGAGAGTGTCCATGTTATTGGAACGAAATGGGTATTCAGAAACAAGCTGAATGAGAAAGGAGATGTAGTCAGAAACAAGGCAAGGCTAGTTGCTCAAGGCTACAGCCAGCAGGAAGGAATAGACTACACTGAAACATTTGCTCCAGTAGCAAGATTGGAGGCAATTAGACTGTTGATCTCTTTCTCAGTAAATCACAACATAGTTCCACATCAGATGGACGTGAAGAGTGCCTTCCTAAATGGTTATATTTCAGAGGAAGTCTATGTTCATCAACCCCCAGGTTTTGAAGATGAGAAGAAACCAGACCATGTGTTCAAATTGAAGAAATCACTTTACGGTCTGAAGCAAGCTCCCAGAGCATGGTATGAGAGACTTAGCTCATTCCTTCTGGAGAATGAGTTTGTAAGGGGTAAAGTAGATACAACTCTTTTTTGCAAGACTTATAAAGATGATATCTTAATTGTGCAAATTTATGTTGATGATATTATATTTGGTTCTGCTAATCAATCTCTATGCAAAGAATTTTCTGAGATGATGCAGGCTGAATTTGAGATGAGTATGATGGGAGAATTAAAGTACTTTCTGGGAATACAAGTTGATCAAACACCAGAAGGAACATATATCCATCAGAGCAAGTACACTAAAGAACTTCTGAAGAAGTTCAATATGCTGGAATCTACAGTGGCCAAGACTTCAATGCATCCTACATGCATTCTGGAGAAAGAAGATAAAAGTGGTAAAGTATGTCAGAAGCTCTATCGTGGCATGATAGGTTCACTTCTATACTTAACTGCATCTAGGCCAGACATACTATTTAGTGTTCATTTATGTGCTCGTTTCCAATCAGATCCAAGGGAAACCCACTTAACTGCTGTTAAGAGGATCCTAAGGTATCTGAAAGGCACCACTAACCTTGGCTTGATGTATAAGAAAACATCAGAGTATAAGCTTTCAGGTTACTGTGATGCTGATTATGCTGGAGATAGAACAGAGAGAAAAAGTACTTCTGGAAATTGTCAATTTCTGGGAAGCAATCTAGTCTCATGGGCAAGCAAGAGGCAATCAACCATTGCACTATCAACTGCAGAGGCAGAATATATCTCAGCAGCAATATGCAGCACTCAGATGCTCTGGATGAAACATCAGCTGGAGGATTATCAGATCCTTGAGAGCAATATCCCAATCTATTGTGATAACACTGCTGCAATCTCATTGAGTAAGAATCCTATCTTGCATTCAAGGGCAAAGCACATTGAGGTAAAGTATCACTTTATTAGAGATTATGTACAGAAGGGCGTACTTCTTCTGAAGTTTGTTGATACTGACCATCAATGGGCAGATATCTTTACAAAGCCCTTAGCAGAGGATAGATTTAATTTTATTCTGAAAAATCTGAACATGGACTTTTGTCCAGAGTGAAGATGGATCAGAACCTCTGACTATGATACTTCTTGATCAGAAGATGTCTAGTCCAGAAGGTAACTCAATCAGAGTGTGTGTACCCACTGGTACTGACTCTGAAGCTGAGACAGCAACACGTGTGTCAGTATTTCTGATGCATAGTTCCTTGTGCCCGTGTGACAGTCTGTTATGATTACGTGTAGATGTGCTTCTCTCCTGTGTGTGAGTTGTGTATTTACTGTTACTATCTATCTTTAATTTTCAACCGTTGATCTTAAAGTGCTTTTTGAATCAACAACGGTTATTTGTCAAAACCCACTATACACACACGATCTCGTTCACTTCCGGTTTTACTCTCTCTCTCTCTCTGCTATTTCGAAACCGCTTATCCTCGTTTCTCTCTCGATCTCTCTTCATCCTTCAACCTTCATCTTCTACCTCAAACCTTCAACCGCTTCAAAAATGGTGAGTCAAACCAGAAGAGCTACTGCAGATGCAACCCAGTTCCCTCACATGGTAGTTGGTCTAGCAACAGGTCAAAGGGCCCTGAGAATCCGACACAAGATCAAGGTCAAGCTCAAGAGCAGATTATTCCAATTGCAGAACGGGGCTGTGCCGTTCACTGCGTATATGCTCCTGAGGAACTTCAAGTCCTGGCAGAATGGAGATTCGACCTCGACAACCTGGCTACAAATGGGTATGA
>NC_080042.1:10293649-10301149 GCF_012489685.1 Lotus japonicus
AAAAGTTTGCAGATTTAAGCATTAATGTTTCTGACAAAGGCAAAGCTCCAGAGGAAGTTGAGCCAGAGGAAGATGAACCAGAGGAAGAAGCTGGTCCCTCTAACTCACAAACTCTGAAGAAGAGCAGAATCACTGCAGCTCACCCTAAGGAATTGATTTGGGCAACAAAGACGAACCAGTCAGAACCAGATCTGCCTTCAGACCCTCTGAAGAGACCTTGCTCAGTCTGAAAGGATTGGTGTCCTTAATTGAACCCAAGTCCATAGATGAAGCTCTTCAGGACAAGGATTGGATTCTGGCCATGGAAGAAGAATTGAATCAATTCTCCAAGAACGATGTTTGGAGCTTAGTGAAGAAGCCTGAGAGTGTCCATGTTATTGGAACGAAATGGGTATTCAGAAACAAGCTGAATGAGAAAGGAGATGTAGTCAGAAACAAGGCAAGGCTAGTTGCTCAAGGCTACAGCCAGCAGGAAGGAATAGACTACACTGAAACATTTGCTCCAGTAGCAAGATTGGAGGCAATTAGACTGTTGATCTCTTTCTCAGTAAATCACAACATAGTTCCACATCAGATGGACGTGAAGAGTGCCTTCCTAAATGGTTATATTTCAGAGGAAGTCTATGTTCATCAACCCCCAGGTTTTGAAGATGAGAAGAAACCAGACCATGTGTTCAAATTGAAGAAATCACTTTACGGTCTGAAGCAAGCTCCCAGAGCATGGTATGAGAGACTTAGCTCATTCCTTCTGGAGAATGAGTTTGTAAGGGGTAAAGTAGATACAACTCTTTTTTGCAAGACTTATAAAGATGATATCTTAATTGTGCAAATTTATGTTGATGATATTATATTTGGTTCTGCTAATCAATCTCTATGCAAAGAATTTTCTGAGATGATGCAGGCTGAATTTGAGATGAGTATGATGGGAGAATTAAAGTACTTTCTGGGAATACAAGTTGATCAAACACCAGAAGGAACATATATCCATCAGAGCAAGTACACTAAAGAACTTCTGAAGAAGTTCAATATGCTGGAATCTACAGTGGCCAAGACTTCAATGCATCCTACATGCATTCTGGAGAAAGAAGATAAAAGTGGTAAAGTATGTCAGAAGCTCTATCGTGGCATGATAGGTTCACTTCTATACTTAACTGCATCTAGGCCAGACATACTATTTAGTGTTCATTTATGTGCTCGTTTCCAATCAGATCCAAGGGAAACCCACTTAACTGCTGTTAAGAGGATCCTAAGGTATCTGAAAGGCACCACTAACCTTGGCTTGATGTATAAGAAAACATCAGAGTATAAGCTTTCAGGTTACTGTGATGCTGATTATGCTGGAGATAGAACAGAGAGAAAAAGTACTTCTGGAAATTGTCAATTTCTGGGAAGCAATCTAGTCTCATGGGCAAGCAAGAGGCAATCAACCATTGCACTATCAACTGCAGAGGCAGAATATATCTCAGCAGCAATATGCAGCACTCAGATGCTCTGGATGAAACATCAGCTGGAGGATTATCAGATCCTTGAGAGCAATATCCCAATCTATTGTGATAACACTGCTGCAATCTCATTGAGTAAGAATCCTATCTTGCATTCAAGGGCAAAGCACATTGAGGTAAAGTATCACTTTATTAGAGATTATGTACAGAAGGGCGTACTTCTTCTGAAGTTTGTTGATACTGACCATCAATGGGCAGATATCTTTACAAAGCCCTTAGCAGAGGATAGATTTAATTTTATTCTGAAAAATCTGAACATGGACTTTTGTCCAGAGTGAAGATGGATCAGAACCTCTGACTATGATACTTCTTGATCAGAAGATGTCTAGTCCAGAAGGTAACTCAATCAGAGTGTGTGTACCCACTGGTACTGACTCTGAAGCTGAGACAGCAACACGTGTGTCAGTATTTCTGATGCATAGTTCCTTGTGCCCGTGTGACAGTCTGTTATGATTACGTGTAGATGTGCTTCTCTCCTGTGTGTGAGTTGTGTATTTACTGTTACTATCTATCTTTAATTTTCAACCGTTGATCTTAAAGTGCTTTTTGAATCAACAACGGTTATTTGTCAAAACCCACTATACACACACGATCTCGTTCACTTCCGGTTTTTACTCTCTCTCTCTCTCTGCTATTTCGAAACCGCTTATCCTCGTTTTCTCTCTCGATCTCTCTTCATCCTTCAACCTTCATCTTCTACCTCAAACCTTCAACCGCTTCAAAAATGGTGAGTCAAACCAGAAGAGCTACTGCAGATGCAACCCAGTTCCCTCACATGGTAGTTGGTCTAGCAACAGGTCAAAGGGGCCCTGAGAATCCGACACAAGATCAAGGTCAAGCTCAAGAGCAGATTATTCCAATTGCAGAACGGGGCTGTGCCGTTCACTGCGTATATGCTCCTGAGGAACTTCAAGTCCTGGCAGAATGGAGATTCGACCTCGACAACCTGGCTACAAATGGGTATGATCTTCGTCCTGAAGTCCAAGTTCAAGGTTGGGGAAATTACTTCAACAGACTTCGAGGACCGGTGTATGATAAACTGGTCAAGGAATTCTGGAAGCACGCCGACTGCGATGATACTCAGGTGGTATCTCACATTCTTGGAAGAAAGATCATCATCACAGAGAAGTCTTTCGTGAATTTGCTGGGTGCAGACACTGCTTTTGGGTATCGTTTCCAATTCACGGAATCGAAGCTGAAACCCAAGACGAAGGATGAGATCAACAAGGCCCTGTACACCAATTACAAACCGGGCAAGACGAATTACAAGGTAATGGACCTTCATCCCAAGCTCAGGATCTGGCACAAAATTTTGCTCCACTGCATAAACCAGAGACCAAAGGGCAGTTCCCCAGACTACATCAACTTCAACCAGAAGGTGATGTTGTTCTTCATCCAAGACCAGAAGAAGATCTGCCTTCCCTACTTCCTGTTCTCCTACTTGAAGGAATGTATCCGGAAGTCTCGTACCACTGCCTCCATCAAGTCAGCGATCAAGTATATTCCCTTCGGGAGACTTTTGTCTGATCTCTTCATTGAGAGTGGCCTCATTCAAGATCTGATAAATGCTGGATGCACAGAGGATCTGACCACCATTGTCAGTGATGTCTTCACGGCAAATTCTCTAAAGAAGATGGGCCTAATCAAGAAGAAGATTGCTCCTGCCCATGAAGACACATCTTCTGAGATCAGAAGTAGAAGGATGCCTCTGAATGACTACCCTCTGTGGACACAGGCAGACAATCCTGACGCCATTAGGTGCTATGTTGAAGACCTAAGGGCTCAAGGATTCGAAATTGATCTCGATGACTTCTTCAGCAGACTGCCGCCAGCTCCAGAGTTTCCTTCCCCTCCCAAGAAGAAAGTTCAGAGGAAGATGATCCTAGAAGAATCTTCTGAGGAATCAGATGTCCCTCTGATCAAAAAGAAGAAGGCTGGTCAATCCAAGAGAAAGCAAGATGAAACCAGCAAGCCCGATGATGGTGATGATGGTGATAATGAGGATGGTCCTCCTAAGAAGAAGAAGAAGCAGGTCAGAATCGTGGTGAAGCCTACTCGGGTGGAACCAGCTGCTGAAGTGGTCAGAAGGATTGAAACTCCTGCCAGAGTGACAAGATCATCAGCACATTCAAGTAAGTCTGCAATTGCTTCTGATGATGATTTGAATTTATTTGATGCACTCCCCATATCTGCCATGCTCAAACACTCTTCAAATCCCCTCACTCCTATTCCTGAATCCCAACCAGCTGCACAAACCACCTCTCCACCACATTCCCCAAGGTCTTCGTTCTTTCAACCTTCCCCTACTGAAGCACCTCTCTGGAATTTGCTCCAGAACCAACCCTCTAGGTCAGAAGAACCAACCTCTCCCATTACCATTCCGTACAACCCATTAACTTCTGAACCCATCATTCATGAACAACCAGAGCCTACCCAAACAGAACCTGGACCCAGAACCTCTGATCACTCTGTCCCAAGAGCATCAGAACGACTGGCTCTCAGACCTACGGATACAGACTCTTCCACAACCTTTACACCTGTATCCTTCCCAACCAATGTTGCTGACTCTTCTCCCTCCAATAACTCTGAATCCATTAGAAAATTCATGGAGGTCAGAAAAGAAAACGTGTCTACCTTAGAAGAGTATTATCTCACTTGTCCAAGCCCTAGGAGATATCCTGGCCCTAGACCTGAACGTCTAGTTGACCCAGATGAACCTATCTTGGCCAATCCTGTACAAGAGGCAGACCCTTTGGCTCAACAAGCTCATCCTGCCCCTGACCAACAAGAGCCTATTCAACCAGAACCTGAACCAGAACAATCTGTGTCTAACCAATCCTCGGTTAGATCACCTCATCCTCTGGTTGAAACTTCAGAACCTCACCTTGGAACCTCTGAACCCAATGCTCAAATGTTTAACATTGGCTCTCCACAAGGTGCCTCTGAAGCTCACAGCAGCAATCACCCAGCCTCTCCTGAAACCAACCTCTCCATAATTCCTTATACTCACCTCCGACCCACATCTCTCTCTGAGTGCATCAATATTTTCTATCATGAAGCCTCTTTGATGCTACGCAATGTGCACGGTCAGACTGACCTAAGTGAGAATGCTGAACATGTGGCTGATGAGTGGAACAATCTGGGCACTTGGCTAGTGGCTCAAGTTCCAATTATGATGCAGCTCCTGCATGCAGAGGGAAGTCAGAGGATTGAGGCTGCAAAGCAAAGGTTTGCTCGAAGGGTGGCTCTTCATGAACAAGAACAGAGACATAAGCTTCTTGAAGCTATTGAAGAAGCCAAGAGAAAGAAAGCTCAAGCAGAAGAAGCTGCACGTCAAGCAGCAGCTCAAGCTGAACAAGCCAGATTAGAGGCAGAACGACTTGAGGCTGAGGCTGAAGCCCTTAGATGCCAAGCACTTGCACCAGTAGTGTTTACTCCTGCTGCTTCTGCTTCCATTCCAGATCCTCAAGCTGCTCAGAATGTTCCTTCCGGTTCTACTCAGTCAAGCTCATCCAGACTCGACATCATGGAACAGCGTCTTGACACTCATGAATCCATGCTAATTGAAATGAAGCACATGATGATGAAACTTCTGCGTCGAACTGATAAACCCTAGTTTTAGGATCTCTTCGTTTTTCTTTTTCTTTAACGTTGTTTTATTTTTGTTAACTTCTGTTTCTTTTTATTTAATTATTCTACTTTGTTCGTTTGTGATTATCTATGCATATCTATATATATTTTTTTGTCACATGTGTTTGCAAAAATCTTTTTATTCATACTCTCTTTATGTTTACATCATACATTCTTTCCATAGAATCTAGAATGGAGAATCCCTCCTCATTCTTCTGCACTCCTGGCGCTGCTCTGACCTATCCTTCTCCAGACTCTCCAGTGCATGCTGGATGTTGTTGAGCCTGTTCTTTAGCTCATCCCTCTCCAGAATCTCTTCTGCAGTCTTGAGCTTCTCTTCCAAACTCTCTTTTTCTTCCAGCAGCTTGAGTTCAAGCCGGCTGAGTTCTTGCACCTCCTCCACGAAGGCAAGAAATTCCCTTAGGTCTCTCTTCAACTCTGGACGCAGGTCCTCCTCCAGCAGTGTCCGTGTCAGCTCCGAGATGGTCGTTGTACCCTCTGGATGCCTGATGTTCAGGAACAAGTCCTCCTCGAAGGCCTTCTTCCTCAGCTCTTCTAGTGCTACGATGTATGATGCCATTTTTTTCTTACTGAAAATTGTTCGAGGTGTGAAGCTTACCTTTCTCTCCAACGCTTTATATAGGCTTCACTTTCTCTCTGAAAGTTAATGCTCCTACAGTTTCTCGAGGTTAAAGTTCTTGGTAACTGACCCTTCTCTTTACTCCCTTGACCGGTGGTAAACGTTCTTCTCTTGCATTAACTCTTCTATTTATTTCGCCTAACTCTGATTCTTGCATCGTTTTCATTTTCTTTAAACTTAGACCTTCTCTAAGGGGGAGTACCTTGTACTTCAAGCTAAGTTTTTCACACCCCAAGCTTTTTGCTTATGACAAAAAGGGGGAGTAAACCCAGTTTTTGATGTGTAAGATGTGTTAGTGTGATTTATTTTTCTTTTGGAGAATTTAAGAGTTCCACCTTCATGACCATAGATGTGTCACTGGGCAAATACAAGGAATACATTTCACTTCTTCTGAAGTGATTCTAAGTTGACTCTGATACCCAAGACTCTGATACCTTGTCCGTGACTCTGATTACTTATGCGCTCTGATTACTCGATTTTCATCTATGTCATAAGTTTTTCACTCTGAACTCTTATATCATTTAGCTCAGAATCTAGACTTTACTAACGTTTTCATCAAGTATTAGATTCAGGGGGAGCTAAGCTCAGAATCAAGCAGTGACTTGAATTCAGAATGAGCAAGATAAACTATTCACATCAGGATAAGTCTTATTCTATATCTCTAAACTCTGAGTGAATTCAGTTTAATGTTTAAGAATTGTTCATCAAAAATCTTAGTTTTGTCATCATCAAAAAGGGGGAGATTGTAAGATCAAGTTTTGATCTAGTAGTACAACTCTATGTTTTGATGATTACAAGTTAACCTTTTGATATGAACAATTGTGGTACTCTAACGTGTTTTTCTGAGTGTGCTATTTACAGGCTCTGACCTCAACTCAATCTCACACAAATCAGAAGCACTGTGTATAAAGAGCAACCCAAGCAACGCTTTCGCATTCACCATGTTCAGTATGAACAGTGGAAAAGCTTCAGAAGTTCTGAAGTTATACAAACTCTGATGTGGACTCAGTCACTAGAAGCTCTGAAGATCCAGAAAGTCTGATAACCAAGAAACACTGAAGGCTCAGATATTCTGATGGTGTAGAAGACTCTGAAGATCCAGAAGCTGATTAGTGAAATTCTGTTGTCCAGAAGCAAGATACTCTGAAGACCATGTTCTTCCCTCTGAGCTCAGAATCAGAAGAAACAATGGTCAGAGGATCTGGGCTTTCCCTCTGACTCTGATCAACCGGCTTCACAAGTTCCAATATGAAGCATCCCCTGATCAGAAGTCTCCTAGGTTTAAAGGTCAAGTCGCTATCCAAGTACAAAAGCAACTGTACCTTCCTGACGACCTACCTAATAGTCTCAGACACAGCAGAAGCTGGATTTTCCAGAACTGCCCTCCAACGGTAGCATTTCCCATGCAACGCTCAACCCTAATCCTTGGAGTATATAAAGAGGCTGAAGACTGAAAGAAACGGCTAGAAGCATTCACATACGCGCAAGACAAACTTCAATTCTTCTAAGCTTTCTTTCATCTGAAATTCATTGAGTTTACTATTAGCTTTTTAGAAGCAAATCTCTTGTAAACAATTCTTTGATAAACAGTTTGTTTAGTTCCTTTAGGAGATCAAGGTTGATCGGATCCTAGAGAAGACTAAGAGAGTGAATCTTAGTGTGAGCTAAGTCAGTGTAATTGTTAGTCACTTGTAGGTTTCAAGTGCAGTTGTAACTCTTACCTGATTA
>NC_080042.1:10306149-10368225 GCF_012489685.1 Lotus japonicus
CCTTAGTCTTGTTGTTGGCTATTTGATTAAGGGGATAAACCTTTATCTTGATGTTGGTTAGTTGATTAAGGGGATAGACCTTAATCTTGTTGATGAAGTTAATTATCTTTTGTTATCTGTTTTAGATTTGTTAACTTTGGGAACAATGTTTCCTGTTTCAATGATGTCCCACATCTTGTAGCTCGTGGACTCAATAAATAGTTGCATGTGATTCTTCTAAGTAGGGATAATTTGTGTCATCAAAGAATGGAGATTTGTGCGTGGCTGAGCCTGTTGGAATAACTTGATCTTCTGTCAAGGATCTTTTCTCTATACATGTTAAGATGTTAGTTCTACAGACTAAGCTCTGATGCCAATTGAGATATAATGAAATAACACAAGAAATGGGAGTTTGAACTGTGTTATTATAAAACTTGGTTTTTCAAAATAATTGTTAGTTTCAAAAACTTTTCGCAATCGTTTAGTGCAGCGGATTAATAAATATTGTAAGCAAATGATATGGACACAGTCAGGTTCCCCCCTTAAACAATAGGGCTAAATTCAGTCCTTGGCTTCACCAAGATTTCACTAATCACCAAGTATTAAGAACGTCTCCTTCACAAGTATTCTACAGGACTTCTCATTTTCATGTATTCTCAAAGACTTCTTCTAGTTCAAGTATTCTCAAGGACTTCTCTTACAATCTTTCTCAAGATCATTTTCTTCAACAAGGTTCTCTTCTTACAAGAGTGATGGTAGAAAGATTCTAAGCACAGGAACTACAAAGTATTGGATTTGAGTTTGACTCTGAGATATACTTTTAGTTCTAGATCTAGAGAGAATAAGATGAAGTTATTTGACTCTTAGGATTTTATCTCTCTTGTGAGCAGACGAAGTGGATGAAGATTTTTCTCTTAGGTTTGATGAAGATTTCAAAATCAGAATTTCAGTTTTTGCGTTGGTCAATCCTGTGTTGAAAATCTTCAAGTCTTCCTTTTATACGTCAAGTGCTTCTAAGAGTGGTGATAGTCGTTGGAGCGTTTAGATCACAGCAAGTTCTAGCCGTTGAATCAAGCGTTCCTTTTGTCAAGTGCATTAAATGCATCCTACTATTCGGTGGAGACTTTTTTCCAAGAAGATGTAGCTTGTCAGCTAGTTGGTGGCATTCGAACTTCGTTCCTTTCTTTGATGAGAAAATTTGGCAACAAGATTGTGACAATGTTGTACATCTGGCTTCGGTCAACGTGCTTTGTAAAGAGTCACATGATTTTTGCTTCTTGACTTCTTCTCCAAGCTTGTCAGAGATATTTTATAAATCAATGATAGCGCTCATTCTCTAGACAATGTTTTTTGCTTGTCAGTTGGAGCTAGACAATAGAAGTGACCAAACACTAGAGTCACCGCTTGTGCTGAACTGTCTTGTAGATCTAACTTTCACTTTGACAAAACAATAAAGGGTTTAGACGATAAGTGAGTTTTTCTGTTCATATGAAATTTGTAACTATTACACTTATACTCTTGAAGTTGTTATCATTTAAAATATGATAAACGATATAAATATGTGTTTGAACTTAACAGAATAAAGAAAACGCAGTAGGACTGGACCAATTATGACCGGTGGCCCACCGGTTTACCAATTTAGGACTAGTTTGACCGGTTTTTTGTACATTCGGTTACAAGAGAGGGCTGAACCAGATAAGGCCATGGTTCCCAATCAGACCGGGCGGTCCGGTTCGGTTCTAGCAACATTGGTTTTTATTAATCTTTACTGCCGTGCACTCCCGCCAACACGAATTGGCGCGCTTGCATTCTTCATTTTATAAGTACTTTCTATTGTGATGTGACCCTTTCTATCTCCAACACACTCTCTGGAGCTCACGCTCTCCCAGAACGCACGCAGCGTTGTATCCATCTCAGGTCAGTGTTCTGGTCTATTATGTTTGATTTCTCAGCTTTAAGTTGGTTCCATGCAATTCGTGTGTGTCTCTTTTTAACCCTAAAAATGCAATTCGAGTGATTCTGATGGAACCTTTCATTTTGTTTGTAAGTATTAGTTGTGTCTACCGATTTTATTTTATTTTTCTCAAGGGGGCAGATTTTCGGGTGTGGAAATTTGAGCAATGAAAGTTTGCGTTTTCTTAGTGTCTGTTATCAAATCTGGATGTTCAATTTTTAGGGTTTTGATGAAAAAAAATTAATGTATGTTAAAGCTTAACTGTTTGATTTATTACTAGCTTATACAGATGTTGAATATTGTTTTGCTGGATATCATGGAGAAAATGTCAATTTCTTGATGTGTGCACTTCAAATATTTTTATTTTGCATTTTCCGAGAATTACATGAAATTTATATCCTGTGTAAGTGACAATATAATGGGTTGCTTTGGATTCTTCTTCTAATCATGTCTGTTTTCTTTTCTTCTGTTGTCTTCAGTGGTTTGAAATTCTTGATAGACTCATAGTCATAGGTTAACATTAAAGGAAGATAGTGCTAACTAAGCCAAATATCTTGATTTGGGGTGGAGTATCCAAATGGAGCTACAAAGTTGTAGTCATCTTCATTTCATCCAGACTATTAAAGGGGGTTCAGTTACAAAAGTTCTTAATGTTGCTCGTGGCAGACCAAGACTTGCATTTAAAGAGGTTGCAGACATATATGACTGCATCTTATTTGATAAGGCTGATGCAAAAGCTGAAAGATCATGGACTGATGCTTGGGGATGTAATGCTAACGATGGTGATGATCAGAAAATCATTAACTTGGATGATGATGGGTTTGACAACTTTACACTAAAGGAAATGAAAGAGAGTTGCCAAACAAGCAAGAGGAAACACTCACAAGGTTTTGACTTGACTGAAAAAAGAAAAATAAAGGTTGAAGATATGTCTTCCCTAGAAGAAGACTACAGGACAAACCAAATGGCCGCAGATGATTCTGATTTCATTGAGACTCTCAGTAGCTGGAGATCTAAACTATCAAAGAATGTGAAGGCCAGGAAGAGAAAATGCACAAAAGTCTCAACTTGTTGTTCCCAAGAGATTGTGCTAGTTGTCAATTCTCAAGAGATCCATCATGGTCAACAGCTCCCACCCTCTAGTGGGGATTCAGCTTCTCTTGTTGATGTGAAATTTGAGGTTCCTGAAGCTGACTGTTTCGACGGGACAGATTACAATTCTGTTGCAGAAAGCAAAGATGAGGCAGAGATAACCCACACCTGGTATTTGGAGAATGAATTACATTATGATTGGGAAGAGCATGTTGATCTTATTCCACTACGAATGATGAGCCCATCTTGTCTGGATCTTGTGATAAATAACTCTGAACTAAGCAGCGACCAGACTACAAACTTTCCTGCAATAGAATTTGAAGATCATAACTCTGATGTTGACGACAATCAACTTGATGGTGGCAATGAACCACCAGCCTCACCACCAAACGTAGTTACTCATAAAGGCCTTGACTGCATAGATCCAGAGTGTAGAGATGATAATACTTTTCTCGGTAGCTGCAATAAATATGAATTTACTGCTGGTGCGGAGATACAGGCACAACCCAGCTCTAATATTGAACATTGCCTAAATCCAAAAGGATCTCCAGTTTCTTGCTCAGATAATTCACCTGAGTATGAGAAGAAGCAATCATTTGCTTCCGTACATGATGATAAGAAGAGACATGTCTATGAAGCTACTGATGAATTGACTTCTTTTGATGATCTCAAAAGTAGTCCAAAGCTGCATCGTCCTGAAAAGCTATTATCAACCAGAAAGGTGCATATTTATCACAAAATTTCTATTCACTTGGTTTATTTTTTTGCTTCTTACTAATTGGTTTCTCTTCAGGCAATTTCACCATCTTCTCAGGAAAAGCTCCATAAAGCCATGGAAACCGTTGATACGCATCATGAAAACAATCTGAGTTAGTGCCTTAAGTATTTTGCTGTGATCTATAACCATAAATGACACCTACATGTTTAAATGCCCCCCACCCCCATTTTCAAATTAGAGATTATGCTGTGATAGGTACACATGGTTTAGTTAGTTTAAGTGAGGGAGTTATCATATAATTAGATAGTTTGTTGAGAGGAGTAAGGCTTGTTGCCTATAAATAATAGGGGGTTAGAGAATAGGAATCATCTTGGTATTCAGTTAGGAATTGGGTTTAGAGAGAGAAGTGGTTCTCTTTCTAGGGTTAGAGAGGGTGTTTGGCATCTCTCTCATGTATCTTTCCCCTAATCCCCAATTGGGAATTAGGGTTCTATCAATAAACTACTGCTGATTTTCTGAGTTCTAACATTGGTATCAGAGCACCGATCTGGTGCCTGAACCACAAATTCTTTGCTGCGCTATGGAAGAAGCAAGGAGCATGGCAAGAATTTCAGAGGAATTGGTGAGGGGAATTCCAATTTTTGGGGGTGCTGATGCGTATGATTGGACACACAGTATGGAGCGTTTTTTTCTGTCGAGGAAGGTGAGAGAGGAAGACAAGATGCAATCAACCATGGAGGCTTTAGAAGGAAGGGCTCTTACTTGGTTTGGATGGTGGATGAGTTGTAATCCCAATCCATCATGGGAAGGGTTCAAGATTGCAGTGGTGAGGAGGTTTCAACCTTCCAAGTCTCAGAATCCATTTGAGTTGCTTCTTTCTCTGAAACAGAAGGGAACAGTGGAGGAGTATGTGGTGGAATTCGAGAAGTACGTCGGAGCTCTGAGAGGAATTGATCCAGAATTTGTCAAAGACATCTTCTTGAAAGGATTGAGCGAAGAGATCCGAATGGAGGTACGATTGATTGGATCTTTCTCTCTTCTTGAGGTTATTCACAAAGCCATTCTTGTTGAACGAGAAAAGAGAGAATCTGAGATTACAATCGAGCGAACAGTGGCGGCGACATCAGGAGAACCTGAGCGAAAGGATTCAGAGACCGCAGCGGAAGAAGAGCCAGTCGCAGCGGTGGCTGGGCAAGCATCTGAAGCAGAGGACGACTCAACCTCTGCGATTCAGAAACCGAATCTTGGAACAGAGGGTGAATCGGAGACGACGGCGGAAGAAGAGAGGCACGCTACAGTGGGTGAGCAACCATCAGACGCAGTGGAAGACTTAACTTCTGGGTCGCAGAAACCCATTCTTGAAGCGGAGGAGGCGGTGATAGCGCCAGCGGAGTCGTCGCAAGGGAAACTGGAGATCGCAGTGGTGACTGGGCAGGAAGGAGAAACAGAAATCAGAGGCAAGTCTGAAGCTTCCGATAACCCAATCGGAGGAACGGCCAAGGTATTAACGGCGACAGAGTTCAGATTTTCACGTGGGTTACCATTCGTGAGGCCAGAAACGCTCCAACGGCCACCGGCTGCGCCGCCAAACTTTGTCGTCAGGGGCAGTAGTAACTGGGTCTTAGCGCCGCTGGTTGTGTCGAGTTGTGTGGCGATGGGAAATCACGAACTCAGAGCAAGTTGGGAAGAGTTTGTCGTCAGCAGTGGATGGGAATGTTTCTGGAATGTGCAAGCAGCAGAGGTGTGGCCAGAGAGGATGGGGTACCAACTGGACTTCTGCCCTGACAGAATGGGCCATACCCAACTAAGGAGGAATTGGGTCATACAACAGACTAGTGGAGTCAAACTAATAGGTTGGGCCAATGTATCAGATTTTGGGATAAATGTATCAGCTTTTGGGTTAAAACCCAATTTACCCATCTACTTGAGGCAGCAAGGAACCAGAATTCACTTCCAAGAGTCACAGGAAATTTTGCAAGTGTTGTGGAAAAGAGAACTTTTGGACTTTACTGAGAGCAATGAAGAAGAGCAATGGGATCCAGGTGGAAGCTGTGATTGTTTCTTTTGGGTCTTTAGAATCATGGTTGTCAACATTAGAATTGGGGAATAGTTGTTCTTTTTGTAGCTTGTATTTTGTTCCTCACCTTGAGGACAAGGTGAATTTTCAGGGGGGGGAGTATTGATAGGTACACATGGTTTAGTTAGTTTAAGTGAGGGAGTTATCATATAATTAGATAGTTAGTTGAGAGGAGTAAGGCTTGTTGCCTATAAATAATAGGGGGTTAGAGAATAGGAATCATCTTGGTATTCAGTTAGGAATTGGGTTTAGAGAGAGAAGTGGTTCTCTTTCTAGGGTTAGAGAGGGTGTTTGGCATCTCTCTCATGTATCTTTCCCCTAATCCCCAATTGGGAATTAGGGTTCTATCAATAAACTACTGCTTCTGAGTTCTAACATGCTGAAAGAGGGAAAATGTGTTTGAATAGCTACAGGCAACATGACAAGTATCATATTATGTGAAAGGTTGAACCATGACGGGGTTGGTGGTGCAGTCATATAATGCTTGAAAATTGTAAAGTTGTAATAGGCTTTTATATAATTATTTATTTTTTTGGTGCTGAATAGGCTTTTATTTTGAGTTAAAATATTTTATTTTTCTCGAACTACATTGAGTTCATTTTTGTCAGAAATAACTCGGGTTTCTACAAAAGTGGCCATGTATATATTTGTGTTTGATGCACAATTATTTTCATTCATATATTGTTAGTATTTGTAGTTCTTTCTAAATTGCTTGATCTTGTACCTCATTCTATTTTATTTACATATTGTTATGATGATTTCAGAAAGCATGGGTTCATCACTATACTTTACTGAGCAGACTATTAAGAATGGTGCTACTGAAGGGTTTAATGATATCATGGGAGCTGGATTCACAGATAACCCTAACAAAACTAGTTCTGGTTCTAAGACTTTCAAAGGAGTTTCCCATCCCAAAGGTGCTTCTAGGATTCCTCATTCTTCTCGCCCCAGAACCCGCCTGGGGTGCAGCTCTGGACAGAGATACTCAAAGAGTGCAATTATATTTTCAGAGCAGCAGATGCGTGATACAGAAAGCATTGCTGAAAAACTCACCATAGAATTGAAGTCAATTAAGGACATTCTGGATGTTGTATTAAGATCTGAATTCTGTCGAAATAAGTCTTTGAGATATAAAGTAAACGAGGTATGATAATCCCAAACCTTTTTGTTACTATTACTTTCAAGTTTCAACAATAGAAATGGTGATTGTTTTATTGAAGCCTGTTATAATTTCAGCTCACTTGAAAGTAATTTAAATGTGAGTAAATTTAAATCGGCCATTTTGGATGCAGTCCAAGTGTTTTATTTTCACCCCATTTTGTAAAACTAGCTAAAATTTCTTTTTGTAAGATGAAACCACTCTGCTTTCTGCTTGTGACTTACACACCATTATGTTGTTCAGTTGTTCCATTTAGGAAGATAAGTCTGCTATTATGTTTTCCAAATTATGATCAGATTCCAGATGTTTTATTTGAAAGTGTATGTAATACCTTATTTTTGTGGAACTGTGTCATCCTTATTAGAAAAAACGTTTTAAGGTTTTTAACTAGCTTTATTAGTTATTCTTGAGAGAAAACCTTTTTAGGTATGATAACCCAAAACCTTTTTGTTACTATTACTTTCAACAATAGAAATGGTGATTGTTTTGTTGAAGCCTGTTATAATTTCAGCTCACTTGAAAGTAATTTAAATGTGAATAAATTTAAATCGGCCATTTTGGATGTAGTCCAAGTGTTTTATTTTCGCCCTATTTTGTAAAACTAGTTAAAATTTCCTTTTATAACATGAAACCACTCTGCTTTATGCTTGTGATTTACAGACCATTATGTTGTTCCATTTAGGAACCATTTAGAAGATAAGTCTGCTATTATGTTTTCCAAATGATGATCAGATTCCAGATGTTTTGTTTGAAAGTGTATGTAATACATTATTTTTTGTGGAACTGTGTCATCCTCATTAGAAAAACGTTTTAAGGTTTTTAACTAGCTTTATTAGTTATTCTTGAGAGAAAATATATTACTTTATATTTTCCCTACGTACATTTATTGTGGTTTACTTGGTTGTGACATCAGCAGTTTGAGGGTATATTTAACTATGGCCTTTAGTTGTTACTGATGTAATTATAATCAAGAGGGGATGATGAGAGCCTATGTTTCGCTCTAATGGATTAGGAATTAGGAATTTAGGCCTAATGTAGGAAGAGCTTTGAGTCGGGGACTTGGTTCAATTTATTTCTTAGTAACAACTTTTGTTATGTACCAAAGAAAATTAAGTGATATGATAATGAGATAACTATGGCAATTTAAAGTTGGAAATCTAAGGTAACCATAGTCTAATTGAGAGGGAGATTACTCAGATTCGTCCTTTAATTCAAGCTCTCTTGATGCTCATTTTCTGCTAAAAATAATAGCAATTTAATGCCTTGTCTTAATGTTTTTGACTCATTATTTGCCCATGCTGTCAATTAGTAAAGCAGATCATTCTGGCTATAGCCTTTTCTCTTCCAATTTAGAACTGCAAATGTTTTCACTAATTTCTTGTAATTTTATTACTTCAAGTGACTAGAGGCATTCACTTAAATTGATATATTTGGTTTTTTGTTAATAATTATTGACTATCAGATAAGAGTGGCGGTTAAGAATGCCACAAGAGCTGAAGCAGAGGCAAAACGGCGGCTGAAATTCATGGCAAGGGACTACAAACGTTTCTGTAAGATAATGGTATACTGGTCCTCTATCATTCTTATGAACCTCTTGAATTTTAACGGCTTTGTTATGGTTTTTCTGTTTTCTCTTTCCTGTTTAGTAATTACTGATGTTAATCAACTACAGAAATTAGCTGTTGCTGATCCTTCACCATCACCTCCTCAAGATGGAGTGCGTGAAGAGAAGAAAAAAGTAGTCTTTGCTGATGAAGCAGGTGGATGTCTGTGCCAGGTTAGGGTCTATGAGGATGGTGAGCCATCTTTGTGAGAGTCTAAGACTTCGAGGGTTTTTGAGGGAGGGTAAGCAAAGGGTTTGAAGGGAAGGGAAAGGGAGGGCAATCCCTCCCCTTTTTGGAAGCTTGAAATGGAGAGGGAAGGGAAATGAAGGACTAATTTTGTAAAAGAGGAGGGATCAACTTGCACCACTTCAATCCTTACATTGTTACACTCATTTTGTACCATTGATGTCTTTTTTTAGGGTACCATTGATGTCCTATAGATCTAATCGTCACAAATTTTTAAATTTGGTGAATCATGTGCTTGCAGCCTCTTTTCACCTAACATATACAAACCTCATTCTCTCTTACTTTTGCACAAATCTAGATCTGCTTGTAATTGCACTTCAAATTTGCACTCCACTTAGTTTCGATTAAGAATTACATTTCTAAATCTGCTTCCTACGTGAATGTCGAACCCAGTGCAACTATTTTATACATACTCACCGTTGATGAAACCATTTTATTAGGGATGTATCCAGGATTTTTTTTTTTTGTTGGGGGCGAGATACAAGACTAAAAAAATCGCCATTGAATATTATATAAAACTAGTGTCTTTTTCCCGTGCTTTGCACGGGGAATATGTCTATTGTATTTGATATATCAATTAATCATGAATGTGATTAAGCGTGTTTGTTTAAATCTTAGATAATTAGGGAAAATTTTTTCAAATTCGGTTTCAAGATCTGTTTTGAAATTAGAAAACACGTGTCAACAAAAGATAAGTTATCTAATTCTTTTCTAATATATTAATATATAGAGGAGGAGATGACTGATGCAGTATCTTAGATAATTAGGAAAAATATTTTAAATTTTAATGGATTATAATCTTAGCATTACATATATTTTTTTTATATCGTGGATCATGAGAAAGAATAAAAGGAGAAATCACGGGATTCCTGTAAATATGTAGTAAATTAGACTTGAGACTTTTCCTAATTTAAATAGATAATAAAAACGGTTTCAAGATTTGTTTTGGAAATAAATTTAGTAAGGAGTAATCTAAAATTCGGTTCAAAAATAAAATAATACAATATAAGAGAATCTATCAAATGAAATGACACGTGATTTTTTTTATGAGAATTAATTTGAGAATGACACGTGGAATTTTTTTTATGAAAATTAATATGAGAATGACACGTCACTAAATCAGCCTGATGGAAGTTCTACTTTTCTAATATACTAGTGTTTTCTTACCCGTGCGTTGCACGGGAAATATGTCTGTCATATTTGATACGTCGGTCAATACGTTGTTTTTTTTTAATATATGAAACAGATGAAATGGAAGAGTCTGAAATGCGAAGCAAAGTGGACAAAATGACTTCTCTTCTAAGCCTGGTCCAGATCAATAGAAACTCGTTTAACATTCTTCGTGAACATGAAGACAATAGCACAAATCATAGATATAAGAAATTACAAACATATTAAAGAACAGATGAAATAGAAGAGTTTGAAATGCTAAGCAAAGTGGTAAAAAAGTCTTAAATTGAAACCCTTGTTGCGTAGATTGAAATTCGTGCGATTGATTAACTAATAAAAAGATTGGTTTACGAAATCTCAAATACTACAAAACATATAAGGAGACGGTTTAATGGTGGCTAATAAACAATAGTTGAGTTAATCTACTGTGAAAAAAAGATAAAACATTCTTCATGAACGTGATTATGCAAGTTCGGTTCCACACACTGAGAACGTGCTTTTACCTGGGCGCTGCACGGGTAATTGGCTATTGAAGTAGGCATTAATCAATACTTTAATTATAGAATAATTGAGATACTAACATTGATAGTACAATCTTAATAAGCCCCGCTAGACATTTCAAAAACATGTATTAAAATCCTTGATTATAGTATTTTAAACTCAGACCATTTTAACATATATAAGTAACACCAAAACTAAAACAAAAACGATTGCGTGACCAAAATCTTTGCTTACTCGTGTATTGCATTGCACTTGTTCTTAAATTATATGAAGAAATTTAAGTATAACCAAAATGTATTTAGAATTTACATCTACCATTACAAACCCCTCCAATAATCTTAATTCTATATAGTCTGGATCTCACCCATCATGATCCAGTTACTACAACATTAATCCACAAACTGAAGGACTTGTGGGCTTGTATTCTTTTATTATCCCCTAATTCCCTTTAGAGGATCATTTAGTCTTGTCCTCATCCTATGTATATGCATGTGCTCATTGTTCATGTCCTATTCCATTGTGTTTCACACCAAATGCTCCATATTTCAAATCACTTGGAAATGAACTCTTCTAAGTATTCATGCTGCATCAACTACCCCTGAAATTTAAGTATAAAAGCAGAAAAATAATCAATATAGAAGAACAAAATCATATGCATGAAAAGATTTTTAGTAGGTACTTTGCTTTGCATAAGGTTGTGAAGAGTGTGCTATATAAGTGAAAGCATAGACAAAAGGCTGAAACTGATGCAGGATCATTGTTTTTAAAAACTTGAATTTAAAGTTTCTTTAAAATAGACATTTTAATCTCATACTATCAAATAAAAGTCAGGGTTATACTTACATATAGATTTTTATTTAACAAAGTTCCAATCTAAGGTTTAAAGGTTTGAAAAAACCAAAAGGTTTCTTTAGATCCACTTAGTTTAAATATCATATTAAACTAAAAGAAAACAAATAACATTCATATATAATTATATTTACATGTCATTAGAGTCTTCATTCCTCTCATAACTTAATTGATGAGACCACCTAAACCATGCACCCTAAAAAGGAAAGTGCAGAAGATGTAAGAAAGGGAAGTGCAATACTTGTATCTAAAACCCTTGCACAAAGTGTTACAAATAAAGAAATGGAAAAGGGAAGTGCAATACTTGTATCCAAAGGTTTTCAAGTGAGAAAAATACAGCATGAAAAAAACACAACAGGGAAAAGAGATGAAATAGAATCAAATTCAGAGCACATTAAAAAGAAAACCACTGACTGAATGCATTCAGTTCTTATCCCATTTTATTTTATTTGAAATTTAACATAATATCAATCAGTAAAGATATGATAAGCTCATGTATCCCTCATTCTGCAAAGAGAAAGAATCAGTAAATAGCCCCTAAACTTTTGTCTAACCATGCACATCAACAATAAAATCAACTTATGGTAGTAGGTGCAGCATTGGGTGTTGCTGATGGTAAATCACCTGATCCCTAAACATTTGATAGAGAAAAGAAGTGTCAAACATTCATTAACAACATCACTGAACATACTTTTTTGTGCAGTAGATCCCAAGTTCAAATATTAAGAATATTTAAATTCATGAAATACATAATTAAATAGATTTGCGATACACCAAGTAACTAACCAGGGCCAGGCGCTTCTCCCTTCTAGCAAGCTTCCTTGAACTTGTGAATGCTTTCCATTAAGACTCGCTTGTTCTTGAATACATTATCCTTCACCTTCATGTACATATCATGGTACATGTGTTTGTCAATTTTCTTGGATTCCCTGTACTTACAGAAGATTCCTCATCCAAAGTATTTTGGTGGGAAGCCTTGCCTTTCTTCTACCCTTACGGTTACATATTAGTATTTAAAGGTTAACATTATAATTAGAAAAAGATCCCCTCCCAATATTAAAAAACTATCACATAACCATTCATTATATGGCTACCCCTTGCAGACATGTAGTACCCATACCTATTCCCCTAAACTATATAGCACATAATTATTACCCTATTGTCTCAAATGGTGAACAAATCAGGTAGAACCTTGTCAATTTTCAATGGGTAAATGTCTAAATGATTGAAAAAAGTCCATGACAATAGTTCCTAAACATGCATAAACTACAAACTGCCTGAAACTACACTCGACCAGCAAATTAACAAATCATGGGTTGAGATTAACTATAGAGTAACAAATCAGGTATTTAAAGTTGGGAATAAATACCATATCCAGAGTGGCGTCCCTTCCTCTTACCCAGTTATTAGGTAAGACAAAGATGATCATAAGATGACTTGGAAAATAGCTTCAAAGTTTGAAGCCATAGACAATGAAAATCTCGATCTCCCTACAACCAAAGCAATTATATTTTTTTTTTAAGAACAACGCAAGTAGGGATATATTTTCCTTAGTCATAGCTATAAGAATAGAAAATCATTCTAAAATAATGTCAAAAGAGGATGACGAAAATAATCTAATTACTCAACAACATTTATGTCAAACACTTGCACAATTATCAACTTACACAATTATCAGCACCACATGAAGCAAGTTGCATACTCGAGTGATCTTCCTCATTTTTTCTCCATGCCAACCGGTTCACAGTAGAGGCATATAGGGGAGGAGATGGTTGATGCAGTATTAGTAAGGATTAATATAGGTAAATCTTAGATAATTAAGGCAAATCTTTCAAAATTTTATGAAAAAGTTTCTCAGATTAAAATTACCTTTAAAAAATTTGTTATGGAAATAAATTTTAGGTGAAAAAAAGTTTAGTTTTAGAGTATTAATTAAATTTTATGTTATTTTTATTGAATTTTTCGGATTTTTATTTAATTAAGGATTTTATGAGTTTTTATTGTGATTTGGTAGTTCTTATTAATTAATTTTTATTGAATTTTTAGTTTTTTATTTAATCTAGGTAAATCTTTTAAAATTTTAATATTTTATGAAAATGTTTCTCAGATTTAAAATTACCTTTAAAAAATCGGTTTCAAGATTTGTTATGAAAATAAATTTTAGGTGAAGAAAAAGTTTATTTTTGGAGTATTAAATAAATTTTATGGTATTTTTATTGAATTTTCGTATTTTTATTTAATTCATAATTTTATGAGTTTTTATTGTGATTTGATATATTTTGATAGTTTTAAATAATTAATTTTTATAGTATTTTTATTGAATTTTTTAGTTCTTTTTTAATCTAGATAAATCTTAGATAATTAGGGTAAATATTTTAAAATTTTATGGAAAAATTTCTCAGATTTAAACATCAAAAGCTATCTATCAAATTGAAAGATATCTAACAAATTGATTTTTTTTTAGGAATACTTCAATTAATGATTTTTTTAATTAATTTATACTCTAAAAATAACTTTAAAATAAAATAAAATATTTCCTGAAATTAACAATAAATAAATAATAAGATAAATTAAGATAAAATCAAGAAATAAACAACTTAAATCCTAATCAAATCTAAAATTTAAAAAGGTAATAAATAAAGATAGATAAAAACTATAAAAATATAGAAAATCACAATAAAAACTCATAAAATCCTGAATTAATTAAAAATCTGAAAATTCAATAAAAATACCATAAAAATTAATTAATGCTCTAAAATTGTATTTTTATGAGAATTAACCTGAGAATGACACGTGAATTTTTTTTATGAAAATTAACGTGAGAATGACACGTCACTAAGAATTAACGTGAGAATGACACGTCACTAAATCAGACTAATAAAAGTTCTTCTTTTCTAATATATATTGATTGATATTGATATTGATATTGATGATTTAAATAATAGAAAATATAAAAAATTATTTAAATACAACTCTTCGTTCTTTCATAGTATACTAAGTTTATCTATTATTGTATCAACAGATATTTTTTCAGCAATTTTTCTCTCAATATATACAACTAATAAATTTTGCTCTATAAATGCTGTTCTGTACTAGGGAAAGCTTACGTAAGATAATTGCAGAAAGTAAACCCTAGCAGAGCACTCAAAATAGCAAGAATATCATAAAAGAAATATTCTCATTAATGCTGAAAAAGTTAAGTTGTACAAGCTGATGACCTTCCCTTTTATAGAGGGTGAAGTCATGACATGGACTTTTCCTAAATTTGGGCCTGACAATCAAGGCCCAAATCCCTGTACATATAAGACAAATCCAAGGGAATCTTCCAGCTGGCTTGTGGGTCCATCATCTAAGGAAGGGCATAGAAGCTCGTTGTGTCGTACTTCCCGCCAGGGCTGTCTTCAATCGTTTATTGTTCATTTTGGGCGGGCATAATCTTCTTTATGTCCCGCCCAGTCCACATGCCCCCAAGACATGAGACTCGAGTAACGAGTCGAAATGTCTTTATCATGTTACTTAGTAGTCCGCCTCTATTGTTTGTTCGTTCATCGCCATTTCAGTGTTCATTGATACGACGCCACTTTCATGCTTCGCCACCTTTGTTGCCGTTTTGTAGATAGGTCGCCATTTGTCATAACCGTCAATCACGTCTTTTCAACTGACGCACGTAATCCTTGTTTTCCGGGATTTCGTCATCATTTGCCATGAATGCGGTTGTGCGTCTCGAGGAGTTACACCTTTTCAGTTCATGCCTTTTCAAATTTCAAATCCCACGTCCTTTCACGATCTTTCCCCACTCATTCTCTCTCCTCCTTTTCCCTCTATAAAAACCCCTTTTCACTTTTCATTTTTCACTTTCTTGAAACTTTTGTTCTGAAAACTATTCACCGCAGCTCTCACTTTCTCTTCTTTGAACTCCGGTGAACCTTCCTTACTCCGGCCGTCGTCATTGCGCGGTGCTCCCCCATTGCCGACGTTATCCTTTCTCAAATCCACAGTTCTTCCCCTGGTTAGTTCTTCCTCTTTCTTGAGACTCTTCGTTTACTTCTTTTTTCTTTGACTCTGTTCATCTTCTTTCTTCTTTTGACTCTGTTCATCTTCTTTTTTCTTTGAGTTTGTTCATCTTCTTTTTTCTTTGAGTTTGTTCATCTTCTTTTTTCTTTTTATGAAACTGCCTCGCATGTCGTTGCCAAACGCCAGCTTTTCTTCCCTAGAACTTTCTTCGCCCTCTACGGAGGAGGAAGTTGTTGCTCACACCATAATTGAAATTCACTCCTCGCCTTCTACCCACGACGATTCCGGTCCCGCCGGCTCTGTAGATTCAATTCTCTCCTCTAATGGAGATTTGTCTTCACCTGAATGGCGCTCAAACGCGCATTTAGTTGAAGATAAGTGTCTCTTGCGTTCTATCTGGAGCAGCGTTGGGAGCATTAATTCGCTTTGAATATCTGCCCAAGGGTTCACGAAGATAAACCCCGCCACCTCCAATAATGAAGACCTTCAGTTGAATGTTCTTCCATGTGGCGAGGATGACTGTGTTCTTTTGCGCAAAGAGCCAGCCGATGAATCGCCTGATTTCTTTTTTGTTTATGGTTATTTCTTCTTAGACTTGAATATCAAACTTCCCTTCTCGCCTTTTATATGTCACGTTCTTTCTTTTCTGAATGTGGCGCCTTGTCAACTCCAACCCAACGCCTGGGGTTTTATCCGCTGCTTTGAAATTCTTTGTGAACACTTGAGTTTCACTCCGACCTATCCTTTGTTCTTCCTTTTCTATAAGTCAGTCACCACTAAACCTACTTCTGTGAAATGGGTTCCCCTTTTAGCCCGTAAGAACATGAGTCGGTTCACCGCCCTTAAAAGCCATTACAAAGTATGGCAGAAAAAATATTTCAAAGTTATGGAGTCGCCCGAAATAAAGAACTTGTTCCGAGATTTCGACAATAACCCTCTCTTCCCTTTTTACTGGACAAAAAACCCTCGCCGAAAAATATCCGTTTCATACGACGCCTTGGATGAATCTGAGCAAGGCATCGCCGATTACCTTCGCACACTACCAGTAATCTCTGGTCATGACTTGATTGAGGCGTCGAAATCCGGCACTTTAAATCAATTTTTTAGTAAGTTTATAATCTTTGCACATAACTTGTTTTTCTTTTTGTTCATGTATCTCGTCTAATTGGTGCTTTCCATGCAGCTACGATGGGAAAAAGCAAGGTTGACGCGAACCCAATCAAGATGAAGGAATACCTCGCCCAGTCTGCTGCGGCGGCGAAGAAGAGGGCCGCCGAAACTGAGCAAAAGAAGAAGAATGACGGTGCTTCGGGTTCTGACAACGTCAGGGACCCAAAGCGCCAAAGGACTTCAGGCGCTGCTGGCGGCAAACCTCTTCATCAGTCCACTCTCGATCCAGCCGGTTTAGCTTCTAAAAGTCATCCGGCGGAGAAAAAGAAGGGAAATGACAACATCCCGCCGCCCCACCAAGACTCAAGTATTATCAACCGCCCGCAAACTTCGTACAACCAAGCTGGCCCTAGCTCAGCCATTAGTGGCGAGGCTTTGCCCCCTTTGCTGAGCTTATCTGATCCTCACTTCAACGGGTTGGACTTTATGACCCGTACTTTTGACAACCGGATCCATAAGGATGTTTCCGGTCAGGGCCCCCCCAACATTGCTTCTGTGGCGATCCATCACGCCCTTTCTGCCGCCAACACTGTGGCGGGGATGGCTCAGTGTGTGAAGGAGTTGATTTCAACCAAGAACCGCTTTGAGAAGAAGGCAGCCGATTACAAGACTGCATATGAGCGAGCTAAGGCTGACGCTGAGGCTGCCAACAAAAAGCTGAAATCTGCTGAGGAGAAGTGCGCTAAGTTAACTGATGACTTGGCGGCTTCGGACCTGCTTCTTCAAAAGACCAAGTCTCTGAAAGAGGCCATCAACGACAAACATACTACTGTTCAGGCCAAGTGTCAAAAGCTGGAAAAGAAGTATGATCGTCTGAATGCTTCTATTTTAGGGCGCGCCTCCCTCCAATTTGCTCAAGGCTTTCTGGCGGCCAAAGAGCAAATAAGTGTGGTTGAGCCAGGCTTTGATCTTTCCCGCATTGGGTATATGAAGGATATTAAGGATGGCCAAGTGGTTGGCGAGGATGACGTTAGCCTCGATCTCCTTCCTCAATTCGATGATGAAAGTGAGCCTGAAGAAGAAGAAGATGGCGAAAATGGAGATGGCCAGAACAAGGGCGAGGATCAAGGAAAGGAAGACCCTCAAGCTGTTACAGGTCAGGGAAACAGCGCCAACAACGAGAACGTAGCTTGAACTTATTCTGTTGTTTTTATTTTGTTAAGTCTAAATTTTAGCTTTGGGCCTTGCCCTTTTTGTTCCTTGTTGTTTTAAATCATGTATGGGCTTCGCCCCTTTATCTTTTTTCAATATGACTTGTTTAATTTCAATCGTTGTTACTTTTAAGTTGTTGTTTACTAAATTGTTCTTTTCATTTGGCTTCATATACTTTAGCCAATTTTTCAATGTGGCTTGGTTTCTAGTGGCCACTAGAATTGCCAAGTCTTTTAACATTTGATGGCGATACTTTCTTATTCCGAAAGGTTTCCTCGCGGTATTGTATACCTTGATACGATTTGCACTGCATAAAACTCGTAATATAAATCAAAAGATAAGCAATACTGTTGAAATGATCTTTTCATTACTTTTCATATATGGAAACAATTGTTCCTTCATTCTTACATATACCGCCTCATTAAAAACCTTTCTGAAGAAAGGGAAAAAGAGTGCGGCTTCATTCACCTTTGTTGTTTCTTTTAACTAAAATACTGTTTCAGGTGGGAGGCGTTCCATGTGCGTGGAACCTTTTGACCGTTAAGTTGTTCCAATTTATACGCTCCTCCCCCTACGTCGCCTATAATCCTGTAAGGCCCGCCCCAGTTGGGCGACAGTTTGTTGTGTTTGTCAGGTATGGTATTTTTTCGGAGCACTAAGTCTCCTACCCTCATCTTTCTTGGCACCACTTTTGTTGAAAATTTTCTAGCAACCTTCACCTTTCCCGCCTCATTTCTTATATGCGCCTCCCGTTGTTCTTCAGGCAACATAACTAGGCTTGCTATCAGATTTTCTCCATTGTCATTCTCATTAAACCGAGCCACCCGCCAATTTTGGTTGGCAATCTCCACAGGGAGCATGGCATCCGTTCCATAAGTTAAACGATATGGGGTTTCCCTGGTGCTTGACTGCTCAGTGGTGTTATATGCCCATAGGACGCCTGGTAATTCTTCCGCCCAAAGTCCTTTCGCTTCATCCAGCTTTTTCTTTAAGCCTTTTAAAATAACCTTGTTTGCTGACTTGGCCTGTCCATTGGTTTGTGGGTGTTCTACCGAGGCAAATCGCATTTCAATTCCCATTTCCGTGCAAAATTCCCGGGTAACATTACTTGTAAATTGGGTTCCATTGAACATCACCAATGCCATAGGGACCCCGAATCTGCACACAATCCTTCGCCATAAAAAATTCCTGACCTTGGCGGCTGTGATAGTCGCCACTGCCTCAGCTTCTATCCATTTGGTGAAGTAATCAACCGCTACGATGATATATTTCATTTGTGCCTTCGCCACAGGGAATGGTCCTAAAATATCAGTCCCCCACATGGCGAATGGCCAAGGCGCCATCATGGTTGTTAATTCTTCCGGTGGAGCCTTGTGCAAGTCAGAAAAGACTTGACATTTTTCACATTTCTTAACATACTCCAGACAGTCCTTCTTCATTGTTGGCCAATAAAATCCTGCTCTCAAAACTTTTACTGCCAAGGATCGCCCGCCGATATGACTGGAACACACACCTTCATGGACTTCCGCCATTATTCCGGGGGCGTCCTTGGTATCAACACATTTGAGCATAGGAGACATAATTCCCCGCCGATACAACTCACCATCCACCAGTGTGTAAAAACTGGCTTCCCTGCGTTTTGCTCTCGTGTTCAAATCATCATCCTTTGGAGGGCTCTCTAGGAAGATCTTGATTGAATCCATCCAAGAAGGCTCGTCCTCACCTACTGACTTTACCGCTTTCAACTTTAATTCTACCAAATCAATGCTTGGGCGAGGCAGGGTTTCCTGAATGACTGTTTGGTAATTTCCCAATCTCCCCGTGCTTGCCAATTTTGCTAACACATCAGCCCTCTCATTTTGTCTCCTCGGGACATGTTCTATTTTAATATCTTTGACCTCCATCATCAATCTGCGCACCACTTCCAAGTATTTGGAAAGTTGCGGATCCTTCACCTGGTACTCGCCTGTCACCTGTTTAACTACTAACTGCGAATCTCCTTTGATAAATAACTTCTGGACCCCCAACTCAATGGCTAGTCTTAAGCCGGCGATCAGAGCCTCATATTCGGATTGATTGTTGCTCGCCTTGAACTCGAATTTTAGAGACTGTTCAATGATCATTTTATCAAGACTTTCAATGGTTATCCCAGCCCCACTTCCAGTGTTATTGGAGGATCCATCTACAGATAGGACCCATTCTCCTTGAGTCTTCTCGCCTTCCGTGGGTGTTAATTCCGCCACGAAGTCGATTAAACTTTGGATTGTGACTTGGCCCCTTGGCTCATATTGTATATCATATTCCGATAATTCAACTGACCAGCTAACCAATCGCCCTGATAAATCAGGCTTCTGAAGTACCTGCCTTAGGGGAACATCAGTTTTAACTTTGACTTGGAAACTTTGGAAATAAGGCCTGAGGCGCCTTGCTGTTTTCAGAATTGCCAAAGCCGCCTTTTCAATTTTTTGGTACCGCAACTCTGCCCCCTGTAAAGTATGGCTCACAAAATATATAACTTTCTGCTTATTTCCTTCTTCCTGAATCAACACCGTACTCACCGCCTTGTTAGTGACTGCTAAATAGAGTATTAAGGGAACGCCGGATGTTGGCTTGGACAGTACTGGCAGCGTTGCCAATGTTTCTTTTAACTTGGTAAAAGCTTGTTCACATTCCTCTGTCCACTGAAACTTTGCATTCTTTTTTAGACAGGTGAAGAATGGGGCCGCTTTGTCACCCGCCATTGGCAAAAAACGTGATAGGGCGGTCATTCGTCCTGTCAAACGTTGAACCTCCTTTACACTTGTTGGGATTTTCATCTCCAAGATCGCCCTTCCCTTGTCAGGGTTCACTTCTATTCCTCTTGATGTTAACATAAATCCCAAGAACTTTCCACGCTGGATCCCAAAAGAACACTTCTCAGGATTTAACTTCATTTGATATGTTCTTAATTGAGTAAATGCTTCCATAAGATCACCGCCATGATCACCAGCCTTGGCGGACTTTACAATCATGTCATCTACATATACCTCCATATTCCTGCCTACTTGTCTTGAAAATTTTTTATCCATGAGCCGTTGGTACGTGGCTCCTGCGTTCTTTAAACCAAAAGGCATTGTCTTGTAACAATAGTTCGCTTGATTGGTCATAAATGCTGTACTTTCCTCGTCCGAGGGATGCATCATAATTTGATTATAGCCCGAGTAAGCATCCATGAGACTTAAAAGTTCATTCCCGGAAGCTCCATCCACAAGTTTATCGACATTGGGAAGTGGATACGAATCTTTGGGGCACATTTTGTTCAAGCTTGTGTAGTCCGTGCACATTCGCCACTTCCCATTGGCTTTTTTGACCATCACAACATTGGCGAGCCATGTTGGGTACTGTACCTCACGGATGAAGCGAGCCTTGATTAGTTTCTCAGTCTCTAATTGTACGGCCTTGTTCTTTTCATCACTCATTCTTCGCCTTGGTTGGATGACTGGGGTCGCCCCTGGTCGTATGGCCAATTTGTGAGTGATCACATTGGAGTCGACCCCTGGTACATCATTGATGGTCCACGCAAAGAGATCCAAATTATCACCTAGAAGGGTGATTAGTCTTTCCTCTTGCTCTTTTGTTAAACTGCTATCAATCTTTAGAAACTTGTCCTTGACTTGCACCTGCTTGGTTTCTTCCAGAGGTTGTGGGCGAAAATCATCAGCATCATCTCTTGGGTCTAAACTAAATCCTTCTTGTGGGAAGATTTCTGTAATTCAATGACTTTCCTTGGCGGCCTTTCGTCCATAAAGCGCCACGCTTCTTAAATAGCACTCTCTTGCTGCATTCTGGTCTACGCGCAGTATCCCGACCTTCCCATTACAGGCTGGATATTTGACAGTTAGGTGAGCAGTTGAGATGACCGCGCAGACCTTGTTGAGGGTGTCTCGCCCCAAGAGTACATTGTAGTTGGCTCTACACGCCAAGACTAAGTACTTTACTTGAAATTTCTTGACAAACTCCCCTTCTCCAAAAGCAGTTGGTATTTCCACGTATCCCCGCACATTGACACGGTCCCCTGTAAATCCTACCAAGGTTCCTTTATATGGCCTCAAATCGGATTCCTTTAACCCCAGGCGGTCAAATGCATCTCCATAAATGATATCCGCCGAAGATCCCTGGTCTAAAAATACTTTCTTCGTCACATAATTGTTAACCCTGATTGTCACCACAATTGGATCGTTGTCATGGGGGATCACATGTGCAAAATCTTGAGGGGTAAATATAATAGGGGAATGATTCACCCAACACTCGCCTTCGTTCGCCTCATGTACTGAGTGTACTGCCGCCACATAGCGTTTTCTAGCCTTACTTGAAATTGCACCCCCGCCGAATCCTCCTGCAATAGATGAGCATTCTCCAACAGGATCACCCAACTCTTCAACTATCTCCTTCCCTTTGCCTTTGTCCCCTTGGGTTATCTTAGCGGCCTCCGGCGTTGTTGTGTCTTTAACAAAATTTGCCAAATGGCCAGTCTTAATCAAGCGATCAATTTCCCGCCTCAAGTTCCAACAATTATCTGTCGTATGCCCCAACGCTTTGTGGTACTCGCACCACCTATTGGTATCCACATTAGCTGGCGGCCGTCGTGGTGGTGGCGGATACTGCACAACGTTTGTCTGCCCAACTGCCCTTAAAATGGTACTTAAGGGTGCATTCAACTTAGTAAGTGGGACTGGCGCTGGCGAAGCACCATGCTGACCAGTTGTGGCTGCAGTGGGACCTTGGGAATTTCTGTGCCATGTATTTTGAAAGCCAGGTTTGGAGTTTTGATATGGTCCCGGTCTTGGTACACGGGGGGTTTGCGCTACCCTGGTTTCCTTCCCCGCCTTGGGTTTCTCCTGTGAAATACCGCCAGATTGAAACTGCTTGCGTCCTTCCTCTCTTTCTTGTTTCTTCTGATCATCTTGTTCAATCAATATGAATTCCTGAACGCGAGCACGAAGATCCATCATATCTTTCGTCGGCCGCCTTGTTAGGTCTCGATTCAAATCTCCCGCCCGAAGGCCATTTTTGAACGATGCCAAGCATACATCCGGGTTATCCTCCTCCAACTGTACCGCCATCTTGCTGAAGCGTGCCATGTAGGTTTTTAATTTCTCTCCTAGTTGCTGATGTATGCTGATAAGATCAAACATTGTTGCTTTTGTAGTTTTATTGGCAGAGAATTGAGTCAGAAACTTAGTAGACAGATCAGTGAAATTATCGATGGAAAAGGGCGGTTGTCGGATGAACCACTGCATCGCCATACCCTTGAACGTGGAAGGCAATAATCGGTATTTTACCGCATCCGTTGCCCCGCCGATCACCATTTTAGTGTTGAAATACCTCAGGTGCTCCATAGGATCAGAGTCGCCCGAAAAGGCGTCTAATGCCATAGTTTGCAGGTGCTTTGGTATGTCCACCTTGGTGATGGCTGGAACAAAAGGTTGAAATTCAACTACGTCCTCCGCCTCCAGACGTTGTCCTTGCTTGAAATCTTGCTTCTGAGTAAGATACTCAACTTGGGCTTGCAACTGCTCGTTTTGGGACTGCACCTTCTGCAAGGTATCTAACATTTGTTGCAAAGCCGCATGCGTGATACCCGTCACTGCCTCCTGCGCTCTCCGTGGAGCAGTGGTTTTAAGGTCTTCTAAGTTCACGTAGTCAGGCGGCGTTGAACGCCGCCGAACGCCTGGATCTGATTTAGCGATCAGATCTGAAGGTCTTCCCGGAGCTGCATTCACCAGCGACGCTGGCGACGGCACCACTGAGTGGACCCCCTCCGAGGAAGCTTCCTGCTCTTGCTCGTCCAGTATGGGACGGTTGTTGTTCCGTCCGCCGCCGCGGCCGCCGTGTCGACCACCACCGCGCCGGCGATGATCACGTCGACCCACGCCGCATGAACGAGTCTCCATGGCTCGTAACTCCTGCCTTCTGTCACCGGAAGATCTAGGTCAGAGCCACAGACGGCGCCAATGTTCTGTACTAGGGAAAGCTTACGTAAGATAATGGCAGAAAGTAAACCCTAGCAGAGCACTCAAAATAGCAAGAATATCATAAAAGGAATATTCTCATTAATGCTGAAAAAGTTAAGTTGTACAAGCTGATGACCTTCCCTTTTATAGAGGGTGAAGTCATGACATGGACTTTTCCTAAATTTGGGCCTGACAATCAGGGCCCAAATCCCTGTACATATAAGACAAATCCAAAGGAATCTTCCAGCTGGCTTGTGGGTCCATCATCTAAGGAAGGGCAAAGAAGCTCGTTGTGTCGTACTTCCCGCCATAGCTGTCTTCAATCGTTTATTGTTCATTTTGGGCGGGCATAATCTTCTTTATGTCCCGCCCAGTCCACATGCTATTGAAACAATGAGTGTTTTAAATAATGAAGTTTTGTGATAACTGAGGAACTCGACAAAAATTATACAGCAACAATTTTGGGGCGGCGGACTATGACTACGAAAAAATACATATAATCAGTACAATTTTCAAAATTCTTAGGGGAGCGATGGCCCCTGCCAGCCTCTCCTTAGGTATGCCCTGCTTTTTATCGTGATTTTCATTTTGAAAGAGGTTCTTATTGCTGCTCCAGTCATTTTTTAAAATACTAAAATTCTCACCACAATTACGACATAAGATCATCACAAGGACAACAGTAACAATGGTGCTTGCTGCGGCAAGTTTATTGTAAAAAGTGATCTATTATAAATTTAAAAGAACAAAACACACGAGAAGGTTTAAAAAACTTGTTGGAGCAGATTTTGTTCAAAAATGGCAGATTTACCCAATATTTGAAAAATATTTCCGAATTTTTTGAATTTATTTCTTACTTATATGTTCACATAAACATGTAAGTCAAACGAGTCTCGAGTAGTTTACTGGACCTGTTTGATATTGGATTGGGCGGGACACAAGGATTCCTTATGCCCGCCCAAATCAAGCAATCAGATGAACGAATGCAGCCAGGGCGGAATTTGCGAAACAACAAGGAATCTCGCCCCTTCCTTTAGATGGGCCCACAAGCCAGCTGGAAGATTCCATTAGATTTGTCTTATATGCATAGAGGCTTGGGCCCCGGTTGTCAGGCCCAAGTACAGGGAAGGTCCACATCATGATCACTCCTTCTATAAAAGGAGAGGTCAACACCTTGTAAAAAGTACCTTTTGAACATTTAATGAGAATATTTCTTTTATGATATTTTTGCCATTTTAGTGCTCTGCTAGAGTTTACTTTCTGTCATTCTCTTACGTAAGCTTTCCCTAGTACAGAACATTGGCGTCGTCTGTGGGTCTAACCTCGATCTACTAGTTGACGTAGAGGGTGAGCGTTAAGATCCATGGAAACCCGTTCGTGCGGTGTGGGCCGCCGTGATCATCGCCGGAGGGGTGGTGGTCGTCAGGGCGGCCGCGGCGGCGGACGATACAACAACCGTGAAATACCTCAAGAGCAGGAGCAGGAGGCTTCCTCGGAAGGGGTTCACTCAGTGGCGCAGTCACCAGCGTCGTTGGTGAATGTACCTCCGGGGAGACCCTCAGATCTGGTAGCTAAATCAGATCCCGGCGTCAGGCGACGATCAGCGCCGCCTGAATATGTGAATCTAGAAGATCTCAAAAATAGCGCTCGGAGAAAAGCACAAGAAGTAGTGACGGGAATCACGCCGGCGGCCTTGCAACAAATGTTGGATGAGTGAATCACCATTTTGGTCCCTAAGAAAGTAGGCGTCGGTCATAGTAGTCCCTAAAAATTATTAATGGTGAAAAAAATCCCTGAAAGTGTTGACGTCGGTCATAGTAGTCCCTATCTATGTTTGGCCGTTAGTCCCTGGGACGGAAAGTGCCCATGTGCCACGTAGGTTTCAATTTAGTCCTCGACGTTATCAATTTAGTCCCTAGGTAATTAAATTTAATCAAAATAATGAGTTAAAATAATAAAAATACAAGAATAGAAAATCTTAATTAAAAAAATAAAAAATAAGCCAAATAGGAAATTCTAATAAGCACAAAGATATCTTTGTTTTCCGGTTTTTTTTTGTTTTTAGAAAAAAAATCTCAAAATAAACAAATTAAATATTTTGTTATTTCTGAAACTCAACCTACTTCAACCTCGTGCAGAACCCAATCCTCCACCCTCCTTCTCCTCCCTCCCCTTGTCCTGAACATTGCATAGAAATCAGATCTGAGGAGCTAAAACCTAGATTGAAAACCTTTGTCATGCACGGCCTGAAAACAAGGACAACCCCAACCCAACAACAAACCCAGGAACTCGAACCCCACCATTGCAGACCCACCCACATTCGCCACCCTCTCCTCCACTTGCTCTGATTCAGTCCAGAAGGAAGCACAAAAGAAAGGAGACGAACCAAATCTATAAATGCTCAGGAACATGAAAGCAAAAGACACATTGTAATTCGTAGCCGCCGTCGGCAGTGGAGGGCGAGGTGGCAAGGGGGGAGGATCTAGATTTGGTGTTCAAAGACCAACCCATCGAAACTCCACCCCCACACGGATGACCGCCGCCGCAGAAACCTTCACCGATCTGGTGGGCCTCAATGAAGGTTGCGTCTTTGCAAGATTTTGGTGGTGATTCAGCCATGTTTTCCCAGATCTGGTGTGGCACATCCTGCAAATGTCATGCCTCTCTCTCGAGCCCCGTCCTCTCGATCTCCCTTTCGCCCCACCACCACGTCGTTGCCATGAATTTTCTGGGTGTTGGTGAAGGAGGGTGGGTGATTGCGGTTGCGGGGGGGGGGGGGGGAGGATCGGAGAAAGAGAGGGGGTGGGTAATCTGGGTTGCAGTAGGAAGGGAGGAGAAAGAGTACGGTGGGTGATTTGGTTGAAGATGATGATATTTTTTTAAAAAATATATATTTTTCAGAAAATAAAAAGAAAACAATATTTTGATTTTTCAAAAAATAGAAATTACCTGGTACCTGCTTATTTTTTATTTTTTTAATTAAGATTTTCTATTTTTGTAATTTTATTTTTTTAACTCATTATTTTAATTAAATTTAATTACCAAGGGACTAAATTGATAATGTCGGGGATCAAATTGAAACCTACGTGGCACATAACTTGACACATGGACATTTTCCGTCCCAGGGACTAACGGCCAAACATAGATAGGGACTACTATGACCGACGTCAACACTTTCAGGGATTTTTTTCACCATTAATGATTTTTAGGGACTACTATGACCGACGCCTACTTTCTTAGGGACCAAAATGGTGATTCACTCAATGTTGGATACTTTGCAAAAAGTACAAAGGCAAAACGAGCAGTTGCAAGCCCAGGTGGAGTATTTAACCCAGCGGCAAGATTATAAGCAAGGACAACGGCTCGAGGCTGAAGACGTCGTCGAGTTTCATCCTTTTGTTCCCGCCATCACAAAGGTGGGTATACCAAAGCATCTGCAAACAATGGCTTTGGATGCCTTTTCAGGCGAATCTGACCCTATGGAACACTTGCGTTACTTTAACACCAAAATGGTCATTGTAACACCCTCTAAACCCCGCGTAATTATTAAGGCATAAATCAGAGTAAAATGCATAACACAGAGGGTGTCACACTTATTCTCCAAAACCATAAATGAAAACACCTGACATGCTCATAATAAATATATAAATTCCCAACTTTACTGACATAATATCGTATGCATAGCACAGCGAATTTATTTTTCAACTCCAAAATAAAACATAATCCAAAAATAAATAAGAGAGTTCACAAAATAACTCTTAACATCAAGGTACAACTAAGCGTTTCCCCGGTGTTACATAATAGAGCATGACTCCCATCACTAAAAGCATATATAAAAGACTAGCTCCTCTGACTAACCCTCGCGAGAAGCTCCACTATCCTCGGTACCTGAGCGATGTCGCATAGAACATCATTCCAACAGAAGGGTGAGAACTCATATCATATGGATAAGCATAATAATAAGTAATGCAAAAGCTTGTAAAAATTATTCATAAATTTCTCATACATAATTAAGAAATATATCATGAAATTTAATATAATCAATTAAATTTCAAAGTATGCCAATACTCCATAATCATAGCTCAGATAAAGCAAATATAAATATTTTCAATTACCACAACAACAAAATTATTTCCAATTCTCAAATTCCAAATTTCTCTCTTTCTATTTAACTCCTAATTACTCATTCTAAGCCCTAAAAATTATTTAATTAAATCTTTTACTATATCACATAAGATTTAAATAATAATCACATATATCACTCATATCCAATTTAAATAATTTATTCACTACATATATCACTTTATCACCTTATTATATAATAAAATCACATATTTATTCAAATAAATATATAACCTAATAATAATTAAAATAAAATAATTAACATTCTACTAATCAGAAAATGGGGTGTTACAGTCATTGGTGGGGCAACGGATGAGGTAAAGTGTAGATTGTTACCATCAACTTTTAAGGGGATGGCGATGCAATGGTTCATCCGACAGCCGCCCTTCTCCATTAACAATTTTACAGATTTGTCTACTAAATTCTTAACTCAATTCTCCGCCAACAAAACTACCAAAGCAACCATGTTTGACCTTATCAGCATACATCAACAGCCAGGGGAGAAGCTCAAGAACTACATGGCGCGATTCAGTAAAATGGCTGTTCAACTGGAGGAAGACAACCCGGATGTGTGCCTGGCGTCCTTCAAAAATGGCCTCAGGGCGGGGGACTTGAATCGAGATTTAACCAGACGACCGGCGAAGGACATGATGGATCTTCGTGCTCGTGTTCAGGAATTCATTTTGATTGAGCAAGATGATCAAAAGAAACAAGAAAGGGAGGAGGGGCGAAAACACGTCCAGCCTGGCGGAGTTTCACAGGAAAAACACAAGACTGGAAAGGAAACAAGGGTAGCTCAAACTCCACGTATTCCAAGACCTGGCCCCTATCAAAATTCCAAACCCGGGTTCCAGAATACGTGGCACAGAAATCCCCAAGGTACCACTGCAACCCCGGCTGGCCAACAAGGAGCCTCGCCAACTCCTGTCCCACTTACTAAATTGAATGCCCCACTAAGCACTATCTTAAAAGCAGTTGCACAAACAAATGCGGTGCAATATCCGCCACCGCCTAGGCGACCACCAGCTAATGTGGATACAAACCGATGGTGTGAGTATCACAAAACGTTGGGGCACACCACTGATAATTGTTGGAACTTGAGGCGGGAAATTGATAGGATGATCAAGGCTGGCCATCTGGCGAATTTCGTTAAAGAGGCAGCAACATCAGAGGCCACTAAGGTAACTCAGGGGGACAGGGGCAAAGGAAAAGAGATAGTGGAAGAGTTGGGCGACCCTGTTGGAGAATGCTCATCCATTGCAGGAGGATTTGGAGGGGGCGTGATTTCAAGCAAGGCTAGAAAGCGTTATGTGGCGGCTGTACATTCCGTGCATGAGGCGTATGAGGGCGAGTGCTGGTTGAATCACTCTCCCATTACATTCACCCCTCAGGATTTTGCACATGTTATTCCTCATGAAAATGATCCAATTGTAGTGACAATAAGGGTCAACAATTACATGACGAAGAAAGTGTTTTTGGACCAGGGATCTTCGGCGGACATCATTTACGGGGACGCCTTTGATCGCCTGGGGTTAAAGGAGTCAGACTTGAAACCATATAATGGAACCCTGGTGGGATTTACAGGGGACCGTGTCAATGGGCGAGGATATGTTGAAATACCAACGGCTTTTGGCGAGAGGGATTTTGTTAAAAAATTTCAGGTGAAATATCTGGTATTGGCATGTAGAGCCAATTACAACGTACTCTTGGGGCGGGACACCCTTAACAAGTTGTGTGCCGTAATTTCAACCGCACATTTAACTGTTAAGTACCCGGCCTGTAATGGGAAGGTGGGCGTCCTTCGAGTGGATCAGAATGCAGCAAGAGAGTGTTACCTTAGAAGTGTGGCTCTCTATGGGCGAAAGGCCGCCAAGGAAAGCCACCGTATCATAGAGATTTTTCCACACGAAGGGTTTAGCTTGGACCTAAGAGATGACGCTGATGATTTCCGCCCACAACCTTTGGAAGAAACAAAATCAGCACAAATCAAAGATAAGGTTCTGAAAATCGGCAGCGGCTTAACAAAGGAACAAGAAGAAAGATTGATCACCTTGTTGGGCGAGAATTTGGATCTTTTTGCATGGACAATTAATGACGTGCCAGGCATCGATCCCAACGTAATCACTCATAAGTTGGCAATACGGCCAGGAGCAAAACAAGTCATCCAACCAAGGCGAAGGATGAGCGATGAAAAGAACAAGGCGGTGCAAGTAGAAAATGAGAAGTTGATCAAGGCACAATTTATTCGTGAGGTGCAGTACCCAACCTGGCACGCCAACGTAGTGATGGTCAAGAAAGCTAATGGAAAGTGGAGAATGTGCACGGATTACACAAGCCTGAACAAAGTGTGTCCCAAAGATTCATATCCTCTTCCCAATGTTGATAAGTTGGTAGACAGGGCTTCTGGCAACGAACTTTTAAGTCTCATGGATGCATATTCTGGCTACAATCAAATCATGATGCATCCTTCGGATGAGGAAAGTACGGCGTTCATGACTAACCAGGCGAATTATTGTTACAAAACTATGCCTTTTGGTTTGAAAAATGCTGGAGCCACATATCAACGCCTCATGGATAAAAATTTTTCAAAGCAAGTTGGAAGAAATATGGAAGTGTATGTAGACGACATGATTTTTTCAACGCCTCATGATTATTACAGATATGTTGTATAGTATAAGGTCTAATAATATAAGGTCAGATATAATTACGTCTGATAGGATAAGGGCTGATAAAAGTTTAATGCTATACGATGTTTGGTCATACACTGAATAACTTATCATATTGTAAACTAATTAATCATTTGTTTCGTGAAATTGAATAATGATAGATGATATAAAAATGATGATGGTATTAGTGCATAATGAAGTTGGTGATGATAGGTGGTGATGGCGGCTACGGCGGTGACGACAATGGTAGTGCTGGTTGTTGCGGTGATGGGGGCGTTGGTGGGTCGTGGCAGTAGGTAGTGGTGGTGGTGGTAGTTGCGATGTTAGGGTCATAGAGTGGTGGTGGTAGATGATGGTATTGGTGGAGAGTATTGTGGTGATGGCAGTGTCGTAGGGTGGTGGCAGCGGCACAGTGGCGATTCGGGTGATGACAGTGGTGGTGTTGGAAGGAGATGGTGATGTTGGTGTTGGCAATGGCAGTGGTGGTGGTGGTGATAGAAATGGGGGTGGCGGCGGAGGTGGAGGGCGATGGTGGTTGTTGGGGTGGCAGAGATGGTGGCAGTGGAGATATCGGTGTTGGGGTGGCAGTGGCGATAACAACGGTGGAGGGTGGTGGTGGTTATTGCGGTGGATTAAATATTTTCATATAACTTATACATCACACTCTTATCATGCCTTATTCATAATCTATAAGGTGGATTAAATAATTCATTATTTTAATGTATAAGAGTGGATTCATATATAAGTTTATACAATACAATGTTAGCACCAAAAATAGATAAGTTCATAATGTATTGTATAAGCTTATTCTATCATGCCTAATACAAGATATCAAACGAGCTATAATGGTAAATGGTATCATTGAAGTGTTGTGGTGTGCCTGTTTCAAGTCCAGTTGACTTCTTATTATTTTATTTTTTGCCATAAAATATTACATATAGTAGTACTAGTACGAGTATAAAAATTTAAAAATTGGGGTGAGCATGCCCATTATGCCACCCCCTCCCTCTCAATAGTCTATATGTCATAGAGGAATTGTGTTTACTTACATCCACGATGAAAGTAGGTCAGACTGCCGATAGGGGCTTATGACTTAGTACACATCGAAGCCTAGGTTAGTGCAGCCCAAGTCATATTGATCCTATAATATATACTATTTTTTTTTTAAAAAAAATAGCAACTCCTATAAGTGTGTCACCCCCTCATGCAATGTCTTTCTTGTATTTTTTTTTCTCTCATACTATTATTAGTAGGTTGATGATCTCATATTTATATTTTATAAATTTTCGATAATTTAAAAATTCAATCAGTAATTATTGATTATTGTAAAATAATTAACAAAAAGTCAAATGTTATTTATTTTAATTGCTTCAATGTAAAAAAATTAACAGAAAAGTCAAATGTGTTATAAATAAAGGGAGGAACTAACATAAGCAAAGAGAGGAGAAGCAAGTAAGAGAAGAGAGCAAAAAGAGAGAATAGTGTGAATGAGGAGTAGTGGCTACTTGATGCAGCCTCATTTATTTATAGAGCTAGGTTAACATAGATAGACAAAATACATGGGCTTGGCCCATGGGCCCATGATGGTCATTCTATTTACAACACTCCCCCTGAATGACCGTCCTTTAAGAATGTGCCTCGTTAAAACCTTATTAGGAAAAACCCTTTGGGACAAAAACCTAGTGAAGGAAAAAGAGTACAACATTCATTAAAGGAAAAAGAGTACATTGCATTTCAGTTGAGGTCTTTGAGTCGACGAACTCCAATGCTTCGTACAAGTCTTTCAAATGTTGCAGTTGGAAGAGCCTTCGTAAATAAATCCGCGAAATTATCACTTGAGCGAATTATTTGGATGTCTTTGTCACCATTCTTTTGTAGATCGTGAGTGAAGAAGAGTTTTGGCAATATGTGCTTTGTGCTTTGGTCATCCTATTCATAACACTCTCCCTGGATGATCATCTCTTAAGAATGTGTCTCATTAAACCCTTCTTAGAAAAAACTATGTGCGACAAAAACCTAGTGAAGGAAAAAAAGTACAACATTCTATATCACTAAACATTGCCTCAATAAAAACCTCACTAGAAAACCCCAATGGGGAAAAAACTTAGCTAAGGAAAAAAGAGTGCAATGAAATATAGTTGACAATCTTTGAGCCATCGAACTTTGATATTTCGTAAAATTCTTTCAAAAGTTGTTGCCGAAAAGATCCTTCGTGAGTGAGGAAGACTTCAATATTATAAATATTGCGAGAATCTTGAACTCGAAAATTAATGGGTGTGATTGACCATAAATAAAAATGAGCAGTTTATTTTCTAAATTTAAGGGTCTTTGGATCTCATGTCTATACCCTGGAAGTATAAAGACAATAAAACATAAAGAGTCTTTGTAGTAACGTTAAATAATGTTGTCCTATTTAAGACACATGTGACTATCATGGTGGGTACTTGGAGTTACAACTTATTTGCATGGCTCACTTGAGAATGATATATATATAAATAAAAAAACTCCTTGAATGTTGTAAGATGCCTGAAGCACACAATTCATGTTCTGAACAATGAACAAATTATTATATTGAAGTAATCTAGATGATTATTTGCTTAAGGAAGGTCACAAAATGACCCAAAAACCTCATACATATTTATGATGAGATATGAGATTGTTTATGTTATAATTAATGTTTATGACAATGATTTATTAGGACTCCATAAGAGTTTCCAAAAGTTGTAGATTTGCTTAAGAGAAAGTTTGGGATAAAAGAGTTGGGAATGAAAATTTTGTCTAGCCTTACCAATTGAGTATCCAAGAGATGAGGTATTTATGTGTCAAGATACTTATGCAAAACAAGTACTAAAAGGATTATGTATGGACATATCATGTTCATTGTGTATTCTATTAGTTGTAAGGTCATCAAATGAAAATTAATATCCTTGTATATCTCGAGAAGATGATGAATTTTTACTTGGTCGTAAATTATCAATCAGAGCATTAATGTATATTGCTAGTCATACATAACATATTACCTTTCATTATTGTAAAGGCACAATGAATATGAGTTTACTTTCCCAATATATCCAAGCTCGACCTCATTGGTTATGCAGATGCAGGATATTTGTCGAACCCACCATAATTGGTGATCTCAAACATATTATTTGTTTTTAGACTTAATTGCACATTTGGTCCCCACTAATACCACTTTCACGATTTCGGTCCCCCAAAAAAATCAATTGCATTTTGATACCTCAACAAAAGCCTCCGTTTGCAAAAATGAGTTTTCGTCCACAACTTAACGGTTTCTGAAAAAAAAATTAATAAAAAATTCAAAACCCAGAAATCCATCTCTTCATCTCCTCCCCCATCATCTTCTTTATGTTATACAACCAAAAATCCCGAAAAAAAAAATTTAAAAATCAAAAGCACATTAATATGCAGCTCCTTCCCTCCCGTACTCGTTAGTCACCACCACTCTCACATTCATTCATTCACTCCAGTAATAATAAACACAAAGCACCCACTCTCAGATCTGACCCTCTCTAATTTCATTTTCTTTCTTTTTACTGCAACTGTGAGCTCTCTCTCTCTTTCTCTCTCCCTCTCTCTCCCTCTCCTCTTGCTTGAGAAAAATGGAAAAAGGGGAAATCCATTTGGACTTGAATTTGATTTTGACTCTCTACAATGAACTGAAATGCTTTTATTTTTGTTGTGCTGAATTTCAATTCAATCAGATTTGGCTCTGATCTGTGTTAAGAAGAGGCATTATCAACCTCTGCGTCTTCAAATCTCTCAAATCTCTTCCTCTTATCTCGATCTCGCCTCTGGTTTCTTCTTTGTTCGTTTTTTTGGCTTGGGTTGAGGAGAGGTAGATGGATCTGGGTTGGATGTTTTGTTCTTATGGTTGGGTGTGGACGTGGTGCTTCACGCCATGGAGATGTGGACTGGGTGAGACCTCAGGGTCCCTCGCCCAGGGGTGCTGGCCTAAGGCGAGGATCACATCAGGGACTTGGGCCTTTGTCCCGGAGGCCCAACTGGCCCATTAGGATGATTTGGAGGCGCTAGGCCCAACTCCCCCAACTATAAATAGGGGAAGGATACCGATTGTAAAGGACTCTTAGCTCATTTGAGAAATAACAAGCTTGAAATTCAGTTACTTTCTCTCTCTAAGCGGTTACACTCTCACTCTCTCTAGGAATCTGTAACACCCCGATTTCCAGGTGTCACTTTAGTAACCAAAAATAAACTTTACGCGGAAAACAGGTAATTTTTTTTCGTTTGATTCCTTTTAAATCAAGCAATAGAAAATAAAGACATAGCCCAACCAATAAACTAACCAATATACATCAAATATAAACATGTACAGCCTCAGCTGCACTTCCACGTCACGCGCACTCGCAGTGACCCCAAAGTAATGTGCCCGTAGGCAAATATTTACATACCCAGAAGTGTGAGTAAGAAAGTTTATAATTACAACCCACTGAGAGAAAGTCGGCCTCAAGATGGCCTAAGTAAAGACCCCTATGGTCCAACTGACTCATTGTGATCCCTCAGTAAGAGAGCCACACAAAAAGTCATGCGTCGGGAACCTACCCTATCCCAAAGCAAAACGAATCAGAGCTCTACACAAAATATGACGCATGCCTAAACCTACCCTCCCGGTACCGAGTCCACAGCGAACTGAAGTCGGCAAGTTGAAGCTCAGCTCCATGCGTCGCAGAACTCCTTTCGTCAGACGTCCACGCTCGTCAGTCCGGTCCTCCATGACCCTTCCCCGGTGCGTCGCCTGATGACCCACAAGATCGATCACCCAAGCGGTGGGGGCATGTCGATCAACCAGCTCAAACCTGATCCCCCCCGAGGGACAGACCATCGAAACCCAATCCACCGTCAACATCTGGCAGCAGGCCGACCGCCCAAACACAAACATGAAACCAAAGCCAAGGCGCTAGGGTCAACTCACGGAAATAAGTAGATATACACTCAACATGTGATATGGGGTATAGATATATATGTTGATATATATATATATATATATATATATATATATATATATATATATAAACAATCCTAGCATGTTATTGGCTCTAACAATGCTTCAATAAATCAACCAGCACACAATTCCAGTCAGAGTGCATGTATGCGTGAAATGCAATGAATGTGATCCGGATTGTGACGCGTTCCCGTTCGCCACAAGTGAAGCATTCCCGTTCTTCACTATGGATGAAACATTCCCGTTATTCATCCTTGGTGAACCATTCTCGTTATTCACCGTATGATGAACCATTCCCGTTATTCATCATTAATGCATTGGTGAACCATTCCCGTTATTCACCATGAGATGCACAGGTGAACCATTCCCGTTATTCACCTGATTGATGCAATATGGTTAGCCAAACATCGAATCGTCATCACCACATAAGTGTTTAGCTCAAACCCAAACTCAAAACAAACCCAAGAGTTAGTGTCGGTCAATACAACACAACTCGGAGTTAGTGTCGGTCAATACAACACAACTCCAATAACAAAACCCAAAATCAAAGCCAGAGTCAGTGTCGGTCAATACAACACGAGTCGGAGTTAGTGTCGGTCAATACAACACAACCCCAACACCCAAAACCCAGAGTTAGTGTCGGTCAATACAACACAACTCGAACAACAAGAGTACAAGAGTACTCGATGACTTTCAATCATCACCGCAGCTCACCTCAGTGGCTTTCCCCAAATCCAAAACCCACAACAAAAGTCGACTTTTCCCCGTCTTTCGCAATCATTTTCTCCTTTAGGCTCCCTATAATTATTCGTTTAGTGAAAACGGTTCGAATTGGATTAGTCAGGTTATGAGTTCATTTCTCAAAGTCTAAGTCTCCCAAAGTCTCTAGTTTTCGAAATTCTAATCATTCTAATTTTCCAAAAACCCTCCAAAAGAAGTTTCCCGGGGAAAGTCTAAGTATACAAACAAAGGGCTAAGTCTCAAAACTCAAGTTTGGACTTGCCTAGGGTGGTACATCCAACCCGAAATATCAAAGATCACCAGATCGATGAAACTCCACTCCGAAGTCGCGTCAAAACGCACAATCCAACAATATCACAATATCACAAGTTATGGAAAAACATCATAACATCAACTCATCATCATAATCAACATCAGATAAAGCATAAGTCGAATTTATCGACGCCTATCATGCAATCATAGCTATTAGTAAGTTGCCCTAACCTTAGGCGCTTTCCTTACTAAGTTGCGACTCAAATCAAATCCAATCATATCTTTGCTTTCCCGTGTTGGCTCACTTCCGTTTGTTCTTTGGCTTCGTCGTCAAGCGCTTCCGTCCTTCGTACCCTTCACAAGTTCACATACTAAACCTTAGCCTCTAAAGTCACATCTAAAGTTCCAGAACAAACTTAGCCAATCATTCTAGCTCACTTAGGCTAAATGCACAAACTTTATGTTTCAAGGACTAAAGTCCAAAGATAAAATATTTGTGTTTTAAAGAAATGTCCTTAAAAAAACACATTTCGCAAACAACTCCTCAACTTTTAAATAATTTAACCCTAGTCCCTTGATAAGCACATAATCACGAAAAGGTCCTCACATAAAAGTAAGTTCTTTTTCAACCCTCAATCTTTAATAAATTTATCAAACAAACCCCAAGACTTTTAAAACTCCGGTTTAACCCAAAACTTCTCAGCCTCTTGTGCTTTAATCCTAAAGTTTTCCCACAATAAACTTTTAGTCCTCAAACTTAACTTATGATTTTCACTAAACAAAAACAAGTTTCAGAATTGATTTTCCAAACCCAAAACACATGTCATAGGTTCGGCCACGACTACATAAATATGTATAAATTTTCCTTTTTCCCCAAATCACTTCTAAATCCATTTTTAACATTTAAACACAACTAATCAAGACTTAAATTAAAGCTCTTAAAATCCCAAAATCACTTAACTAAAAAAAACAACTTTTAAGAAAATTAAATGGTGAAATCCATAGATCCGATGATGGGGGATAACATTTGTAAAAGCACTTTGGATGGAAGTCATTTTTTTTTAAAAGCATAACAAATCAAAACTCAACTTTACCCATTAAAAACATGATAAAAGGATAAGAGACTTTACCATAGTATAGGAAGATGAAGACATGGTGCTGCACAAGAGAGAAATCACGTGAGGGAGGGAAGAGGGACCATTATGTGCGTTTTGGGTGCTGGAATGTGAGGAGAAGAAATTAGCATGGTGGTTATTGTTTCATGAAGGAAGAAGAAAAAGAAGAATAAAAGAAGTGGAAAAGAAGAAGAAGAAAAATGTGATATGTAGAAGAAGAAAGAAAGAGGAAAAGAAGGTGGTGGGCGTCGGTTTGTTGCTGCCAGGGGAAGAAAAACGTGAAGGAGAAAAGGAAAGTAAAAGTATGGAAGAAAGGAAATGAATAAATATTGAAGTCTGGTGGTGATGCTTCTGAGAGAGAGAACGTGAGTGAGGGAGGATAAGGACGGATGGTTTAGATATTTAGGGAGAATATATTTTAAAACTAGTACGAATTGATTTAGACACCGAATGATTTAACTCATAGAGTTAAGAGAAAAATATATGGGTGATATATTATTATCCCAAAAATTAAGAGGAACTCTATGAAATGATAAAATATAAATTTGGATCACTTTAGGCAAAATAAAACGATCCATCGACAAGAAAATGAGTAAAAACTGAGCTAAAGAATAACTGTTAGACAATTAGAACAAATATGACGTTGTCATATTATGCAATTAATCTAAGTATCGATCCAAGAAAGGGCGATACTTGCATCGGGTTCATTTAAGTGAGAAAATGGCTTGAACGCAGTATGCTTCAAAATATACCGCAAAACTACTTTTTGCAATTGATGTCGGATGAGAAAACTTCCTTCTGAAGAAAGATTGGAAACGTCGAAACAAATCTGGCATTGGGGACGGAAACTTCGTTAGAAGTCCCGAATAGAAAAAGTCTTCATCCATCGCTCGAATCTAAGGTTTCGAAGCAAAGAAATTAGCGTCGTCGGACTTCCGAAAAATGAATACTATCGTGCGTACAGTCCAGGGTTCCGAAATGAAACGCTGGTCGAAGGAAAAATAAAGAGAACCTTTAAATTTTCTAAGGATTCGAAATCTCACTTAATACGTTGCTCTAAAAGCGAAATTAGCCTATTCTGGACACGCTCGCCATAAGGCAGGTGTGCAGACGACTCGCAATAATTCCTACAGCGACTACGCAACATTCCTCAAACAATTCCTGAACTTTCTTCTTCATTGATCTTTCTCAAACAACAAACTCCTGTCACGCTTACACTGATTCTACGCGTGAGTCGGAAATTAACTTGTTCTGCAAATCCAGGTCTTACAATACTCCCCTCCAAAAAGAAAGTTTCGTCCTCGAAACTCAGAGTTCTGCGAAAATTCCGGAATACAGTTCCCTGATCTTGTCTTCCAATTCCCATGTAGTATTGCCCGTCTCATTGTTCCTCATAACCTTTACTTAAGCAATCTGTTTTCCCCTTAACTGTTTCACTCTTCTATCCCCACTGCTAACTGTCGCCGTCTCAAAAGACAAACCATCATTCAACTTCATGTCGTCTGGCTCGATCACTTGCGTCGGATCTCTGCTTGAAATGATACCGGTTGGCACTCCGTACAGTCGCACAATCTTAGCCACTTGCTTCTTTACTTTCGGTCGTCCGAAATTCTTCTTAAACTCGGTGCCTCTCTGTCATTTCAAAATAAATACTCAACTTGTCCTCGTGATCTTCATCTACAGTCCAAAACTCCACTTGTCCGTTCGATAACTCCTAGACGAGTCATCCCCTTGGATGAAGGTATGAAAAACGGTAGAAAGGGGGGGGGTTTGAATAACGTTTTCAGTACAAAACTTCCACCTTAAAGATTTTGACAAATCTTTCGAGAACTTAAGTGCTAACGATAAGAGATAGAGAAGCACACAAGGATTTTATCCTGGTTCACTTGATAAATCACTCAAGCTACTCCAGTCCACCCGTTAAGGTGATTTCTTCCTTCTTAGAATGAAGGCAATCCACTAATCAGGTAAGAGTTACAACTGCACTTGAAACCTACAAGTGACTAACAATTACACTGACTTAGCTCACACTAAGATTCACTCTCTTAGTCTTCTCTAGGATCCGATCAACCTTGATCTCCTAAAGGAACTAAACAAACTGTTTATCAAAGAAATGTTTACAAGAGATTTGCTTCTAAAAAGCTAATAGTAAACTCAATGAATTTCAGATGAAAGAAAGCTTAGAATATTTTGAATATGTCTTGCGTATGTGAATGCTTCTTCTAGCCGCTTCTTTCAATCTTCAGCCTCTATATATACTCCAAGGATTAGGGTTGAGCGTTGCATGGGAAATGCTACCGTTGGAGGGCAGTTCTGGAAAATCCAGCTTCTGCTGTGGCTGAGAACGTTAGGTAGGTCGTCAGGAAGGTACACTTGCTTTTGTACTTGGATAGCGACTTGACCTTTTAACCTAGGAGACTTCTGATCAGGGGAATACTTCATATTGGAACTTGTGAAGCCGGTTGATCAGAGTCAGAGGGAAAGCACAGATCCTCTGACCATTGTATCTTCTGATTCTGAACTCAGAGGGAAGAACATGGCCTTCAGAGTTTCTTGCTTCTGGACTTCAGAGTTTCCACTATTCAGCTTCTGGATCTTCAGAGTCTTCTACACCATCAGAACATCTGAACCTTCAGTGTTTCTTGGTTATCAGAACTTCTGGATCTTCAGAGCTTCTAGCGACTGAGTCCACATCAGAGTTTGTATAGCTTCAGAACTTCTGAAGCTTTTCCACTGTTCATACTGAACATGGTGAATGCGAAAGCGTTGCTTGGGTTACTCTTTATACACAGTGCTTCTGATTTGTGTGAGATTGAGTTGAGGTCAGAGCCTGTAAGTAGCACACTCAGAAAAACACGTTAGAGTACCACAATTGTTCATATCAAAAGGTTAACTTGTAATCATCAAAACATAGAGTTGTACTACTAGATCAAAACTTGATCTTACATTGGAAACCGCTAGTCCATTAAAACACCTCTAACTTCGTAACTATCTTTACACACACCAAGAAATCAAACTTCTACTTAGTCACTATTCGACTTAAAGCTCGACTTATGTCCTTATTTCTTGTCCTTCCCTAATCTTATCCCCTTCAACATCAATTTATCCACAACTTATAAGATAATCCTCCTCTTAATATCTAACAATCCATTATTATCGTCTTCTTCCTAAAAACTTCCCTCACACAAACCTATTTACAGTTACTGAAATCCCTAACACTTCGCACAAATCGAGACTTATCCTCTAGAAGATTAAATCATAACTATACCTCAAGGGACTTAACTAGCCATTTTATCATCCGATCCTTCAACATTCTGAGATTTATCTGCTATCGTAACCGCTAACACCACTAAATCTCTTATGTGTACATGAATCTCAGCTCACTAGGTCAACCTTAGCCCTAGGATTCTCATTCAACTTTAGTAAAATTCACTTGTTAACCCTAATATGCATCATCAAAATCCATAACAAAGTCTCATTGACTCTTAGACTCTACGAAACTTGTTCAAATATAACAACCTCAAGTATTCATCTTGATGCTAACACTTTCCTTTCTGTAACTTGATCATCCTCCAATCAATCCAACACTTAGTCTCTCGATCAGAACCTGACAAGGCTTCATGTCTCACACGTTTGAAATAAAATCAATTGGCTTAAAATCTAAACCTTCACTAAGTTTGGACCACCAATATCCTTTAACTCTCCAACACTTCTTAAATGAATATTCATTTCTTTAATCTACAACTCCTTCCCAAGGAAAATCGATTACTTAACACGAACTTTCCTCTCAAATCCGACTAATCCTCGATCAATTCAAATTCATCTTACACATCCTTCTATCAAAGTCCATAACCAGCTGTGATTCCGAATATCACCCCCTCAATATTAGGTTGATCGGGCCTAATACATTGAAGGTGGAAATTCAGAAAAACCCACTAGTAAGGCCAATGAGTTCCTAACATCCAGTAACTCCAGCTCTTTAACCATCATTGACAAGACATGCATCTTCCTACTCAAAGCATCAACAACTACATTTGCCTTCCCAGGGTGGTATTGCAACGTAAACTCATAGTCTTTGATAAACTCCATCCATCTTCGTTGCCTCATGTTCAGCTCCTTCTGATCAAACAAGTATTTAAGACTCTTGTGATCGCTAAATATCGTGAAAGTACAACCATAGAGATAATGCCTCCAGATTTTCAGCGAAAACACAATGGCAGCTAACTCCAAATCGTGAGTCGGGTAGTTCCTCTCGTGAGTCTTCAACTGTCTCGAAGCATAAGCCACCACTTTTCGATGTTGCATCAGCACACATCCCAAGCCTTGATACGAAGCATCACAGTAGACCTCATAAGGTTCCTCCGGTTGTGGCAAAATAAGCACAGGTGACGTCGTTAATCGTTCCTTCAGTGTCTGAAAACTTGATTCACACGCCTCAGTCCATGCAAAAGGTTGATCCGTCCTCGTCAATTGAGGCAAAGGTCCAACAATCTTGGCAAATCCCTCAATGAAGCGTCTATAATATCCAGCCAAACCCACAAAGCTTCTGATTTCTGTCACTGTCTTCGGTTGCTCCCAAGCCAAAACAGTCTCCACTTTCGCTGGATCCACAGCTATGCCTTCCTTTGAGATAACATGGCCTAAGAAATTGACTTCCTCCAGCCAGAATTCACACTTGGAAGGGTTCGCATACAGCTTTTTCTCTCTCAACACTTGTAAAACTTGGCGCAAATGTCCTTCATGTTCCTTCGCGTCCTTCGAATAGATCAGTATATCATCAATAAACACCACCACAAACCGATCTAAGAACTCATGAAAGATGCGGTTCATGCAATCCATGAAAACAGCAGGTGCATTTGTCACTCCAAACGGCATCACTAAGTACTCGTAGTGTCCGTAACGTGTTCTGAATGCAGTCTTCGGTATATCCTCAGTCTTCACTCTGATCTGATGATAGCCTGACTTCAAGTCTATCTTGGAAAATACAGCAGCCCCTCGTAATTGATCCATCAAGTCATCTATCCTTGGCAACGGGTATCTGTTCTTGATCGCCACCTTGTTCAGTTGTCGATAGTCCACACACAATCTCGACCTTCCGTCTTTCTTCTTGACTAAAAGCACTGGCGCTCCCCACGGTGAAACACTTGGTCGAATGAATCCCTTTGCCGAAAGATCCTCTAACGACTCCGCTTCAAAACTAAACGCCCTAAAATCCTACGTATCGTACCCATAAGGAATTTCCCTGAGATCCTAGCTTCCTTATCAACGCGTCGGTAAAACAACTTCCTAGCTCAGCGTGCTATTCTAGACCTCGTGTAACTTCTATAGTTAAATCACGAGCAACTTCGAATAAGGTCCTACTAGGGATAATAATCATAAGATCTTAGTCTAAGTAGTAACGCAAACCATTAGAGCGAAAATCGCTCTGCAGACAATCAATTTTCACTCTTTGCAGAGTCACACAACCTAGCACAGAAGACCTATTCCCGAAAGACTCCCAAAAGACTCGACTAAGCTCTGATACCACAATGTAACACCCTGATTTCCAGGTGTCACTTTAGTAACCAAAAATAAACTTTACGCGGAAAACAGGTAATTTTTTTTTCGTTTGATTCCTTTTAAATCAAGAAATAGAAAATAAAGACATAGCCCAACCACTAAACTAACCAATATACATCAAATATAAACATGTACATCCTCAGCTGCACTTCCACGTCACGCGCACTCGCAGTGACCCCAAAGTAATGTGCCCGTAGGCAAATATTTACATACCCAGAAGTGTGAGTAAGAAAGTTTATAATTACAATCCACTAGGAGAAAGTCGGCCTCAAGATGGCCTAAGCAAAGACCCCTATGGTCCGACTGACTCACTGTGATCCCTCAGTAAGAGAGCCACACAAAAAGTCATGCGTCGGGAACCTACCCTGTCCCAAAGCAAAACGAATCAGAGCTCTACACAAAATATGACGCATGCCTAAACCTACCCTCCCGGTACCGAGTCCACAACGAACTGAAGTCGGCAAGTTGAAGCTCAGCTCCATGCGTCGCAGAACTCCTTTCGTCAGACGTCCACGCTCGTCAGTCCGGTCCTCCATGACCCTTCCCCGGTGCGTCGCCTGATGACCCACAAGATCGATCACCCAAGCGGTGGGGGCATGTCGATCAACCAGCTCAAACCTGATCCCCCCCCGAGGGAGAGACCATCGAAACCCAATCCACCGTCAACATCTGGCAGCAGGCCGACCGCCCAAACACAAACATGAAACCAAAGCCAAGGCACTAGGGTCAACTCACGGAAATAAGTAGATATACACTCAACATGTGATATGGGGTATAGATATATATGTTGATATATATATATATATATATATATATATATATAAACAATCCTAGCATGTTATTGGCTCTAACAATGCTTCAATAAATCAACCAGCACACAATTCCAGTCAGAGTGCATGTATGCGTGAAATGCAATGAATGTGATCCGGATTGTGACGCGTTCCCGTTCGCCACAAGTGAAGCATTCCCGTTCTTCACTATGGATGAACCATTCCCGTTATTCATCCTTGGTGAACCATTCTCGTTATTCACCGTATGATGAACCATTCCCGTTATTCATCATTAATGCATTGGTGAACCATTCCCGTTATTCACCATGAGATGCACAGGTGAACCATTCCCGTTATTCACCCGATTGATGCAATATGGTTAGCCAAACATCGAATCGTCATCACCACATAAGTGTTTAGCTCAAACCCAAACTCAAAACAAACCCAAGAGTTAGTGTCGGTCAATACAACACAACTCGGAGTTAGTGTCGGTCAATACAACACAACTCCAATAACAAAACCCAAAATCAAAGCCAGAGTCAGTGTCGGTCAATACAACACGACTCGGAGTTAGTGTCGGTCAATACAACACAACCCCAACACCCAAAACCCAGAGTTAGTGTCGGTCAATACAACACAACTCGAACAACAAGAGTACAAGAGTACTCGATGACTTTCAATCATCACCGCAGCTCACCTCAGTGGCTTTCCCCAAATCCAAAACCCACAACAAAAGTCGACTTTTCCCCGTCTTTCGCAATCACTTTCTCCTTTAGGTTCCCTACAATTATTCGTTTAGTGAAAACGGTTCGAATTGGATTAGTCAGGTTATGAGTTCATTTCTCAAAGTCTAAGTCTCCCAAAGTCTCTAGTTTTCGAAATTCTAATCATTCTAATTTTCCAAAAACCCTCCAAAAGAAGTTTCCCGGGGAAAGTCTAAGTATACAAACAAAGGGCTAAGTCTCAAAACTCAAGTTTGGACTTGCCTAGGGTGGTACATCCAACCCGAAATATCAAAGATCACCAGATCAATGAAACTCCATTCCGAAGTTGCGTCAAAACGCACAATCCAACAATATCACAATATCACAAGTTATGGAAAAACATCATAACATCAACTCATCATCATAATCAACATCAGATAAAGCATAAGTCGAATTTATCGACTCCTATCATGCAATCATAGCTATTAGTAAGTTGCCCTAACCTTAGCCGCTTTCCTTACTAAGTTGCGACTCAAATCAAATCCAATCATATCTTTGCTTTCCCGTGTTGGCTCACTTCCGTTTGTTCTTTGGCTTCGTCGTCAAGCGCTTCCGTCCTTCGTACCCTTCACAAGTTCACATACTAAACCTTAGCCTCTAAAGTCACATCTAAAGTTCCAGAACAAACTTAGCCAATCATTCTAGCTCACTTAGGCTAAATGCACAAACTTTATGTTTCAAGGACTAAAGTCCAAAGATAAAATATTTGTGTTTTAAAGAAATGTCCTTAAAAAAACACATTTCGCAAACAACTCCTCAACTTTTAAATAATTTAACCCTAGTCCCTTGATAAGCACATAATCACGAAAAGGTCCTCACATAAAAGTATGTTCTTTTTCAACCCTCAATCTTTAATAAATTTATCAAACAAACCCCAAGACTTTTAAAACTCCGGTTTAACCCAAAACTTCTCAGCCTCTTGTGCTTTAATCCTAAAGTTTTCCCACAATAAACTTTTAGTCCTCAAACTTAACTTATGATTTTCACTAAACAAAAACAAGTTTCAGAATTGATTTTCCAAACCCAAAACACATGTCATAGGCTCGGCCACGACTACATAAATATGTATAAATTTTCCTTTTTCCCCAAATCACTTCTAAATCCATTTTTAACATTTAAACACAACTAATCAAGACTTAAATTAAAGCTCTTAAAATCCCAAAATCACTTAACTAAAAAAAACAACTTTTAAGAAAATTAAATGGTGAAATCCATAGATCCGATGATGGGGGATAACATTTGTAGAAGCACTTTGGATGGAAGTCATTTTTTTTTTAAAGCATAACAAATAAAACTCAACTTTACCCATTAAAAACATGATAAAAGGATAAGAGACTTTACCATAGAATAGGAAGATGAAGACATGGTGCTGCACAAGAGAGAAAAGACTTGACATTTTTCACATTTCTTAACATACTCCAGACAGTCCTTCTTCATTGTTGGCCAATAAAATCCTGCTCTCAAAACTTTTACTGCCAAGGATCGCCCGCCGATATGACTGGAACACACACCTTCATGGACTTCCGCCATTATTCCGGGGGCGTCCTTGGTATCAACACATTTGAGCATAGGAGACATAATTCCCCGCCGATACAACTCACCATCCACCAGTGTGTAAAAACTGGCTTCCCTGCGTTTTGCTCTCGTGTTCAAATCATCATCCTTTGGAGGGCTCTCTAGGAAGATCTTGATTGACTCCATCCAAGAAGGCTCGCCCTCACCTACTGACTTTACCGCTTTCAACTTTAATTCTACCAAATCAATGCTTGGGCGAGGCAGGGTTTCCTGAATGACTGTTTGGTAATTTCCCAATCTCCCCATGCTTGCCAATTTTGCTAACACATCAGCCCTCTCATTTTGTCCCCTCGGGACATGTTCTATTTTAATATCTTTGACCTCCATCATCAATCTGCGCACCACTTCCAAGTATTTGGAAAGTTGCGGATCCTTCACCTGGTACTCGCCTGTCACCTGTTTAACTACTAACTGCGAATCTCCTTTGATAAATAACTTCTGGACCCCCAACTCAATGGCTAGTCTTAAGCCGGCGATCAGAGCCTCATATTCGGATTGATTGTTGCTCGACTTGAACTCGAATTTTAGAGACTGTTCAATGATCATTTTATCTGGACTTTCAATGGTTATCCCAGCCCCACTTCCAGTGTTATTGGAGGATCCATCTACAGATAGGACCCATTCTCCTTGAGTCTTCTCGCCTTCCGTGGGTGTTAATTCCGCCACGAAGTCGATTAAACTTTGGATTGTGACTTGGCCCCTTGGCTCATATTGTATATCATATTCCGATAATTCAACTGACCAGCTAACCAATCGCCCTGATAAATCAGGCTTCTGAAGTACCTGCCTTAGGGGAACATCAGTTTTAACTTTGACTTGGAAACTTTGGAAATAAGGCCTGAGGCGCCTTGCTGTTTTCAGAATTGCCAAAGCCGCCTTTTCAATTTTTTGGTACCGCAACTCTGCCCCCTGTAAAGTATGGCTCACGAAATATATAACTTTCTGCTTATTTCCTTCTTCCTGAATCAACACCGTACTCACCGCCTTGTTAGTGACTGCTAAATAGAGTATTAAGGGAACACCGGATGTTGGCTTGGACAGTACTGGCAGCGTTGCCAATGTTTCTTTTAACTTGGTAAAAGCTTGTTCACATTCCTCTGTCCACTGAAACTTTGCATTCTTTTTTAGACAGGTGAAGAATGGGGCCAATTTGTCACCCGCCATTGGCAAAAAACGTGATAGGGCGGTCATTCGTCCTGTCAAACGTTGAACCTCCTTTACACTTGTTAGGCTTTTCATCTCCAAGATCGCCCTTCCCTTGTCAGGGTTCACTTCTATTCCTCTTGATGTTAACATAAATCCCAAGAACTTTCCACCCTGGATCCCAAAAGAACACTTCTCAGGATTTAACTTCATTTGATATGTTCTTAATTGAGTAAATGCTTCCATAAGATCACCGCCATGATCACAAGCCTTGGCGGACTTTACAATCATGTCATCTACATATACCTCCATATTCCTGCCTACTTGTCTTGAAAATTTTTTATCCATGAGCCGTTGGTACGTGGCTCCTGCGTTCTTTAAACCAAAAGGCATTGTCTTGTAACAATAGTTCGCCTGATTGGTCATAAATGTTGTACTTTCCTCGTCCGAGGGATGCATCATAATTTGATTATAGCCCGAGTAAGCATCCATGAGACTTAAAAGTTCATTCCCGGAAGCTCCATCCACAAGTTTATCGACATTGGGAAGTGGATACGAATCTTTGGGGCACATTTTGTTCAAGCTTGTGTAGTCCGTGCACATTCGCCACTTCCCATTGGCTTTTTTGACCATCACAACATTGGCGAGCCATGTTGGGTACTGTACCTCACGGATGAAGCGAGCCTTGATTAGTTTCTCAGTCTCTAATTGTACGGCCTTGTTCTTTTCATCACTCATTCTTCGCCTTGGTTGGATGACTGGGGTCGCCCCTGGTCGTATGGCCAATTTGTGAGTGATCACATTGGAGTCGACCCCTGGTACATCATTGATGGTCCACGCAAAGAGATCCAAATTATCACCTAGAAGGGTGATTAGTCTTTCCTCTTGCTCTTTTGTTAAACTGCTATCAATCTTTAGAAACTTGTCCTTGACTTGCACCTGCTTGGTTTCTTCCAGAGGTTGTGGGCGAAAATCATCAGCATCATCTCTTGGGTCTAAACTAAATCCTTCTTGTGGGAAGATTTCTGTAATTCGATGACTTTCCTTGGCGGCCTTTCGTCCATAAAGCGCCACGCTTCTTAAATAGCACTCTCTTGCTGCATTCTGGTCTACGCGCAGTATCCCGACCTTCCCATTACAGGCTGGATATTTGACAGTTAGGTGAGCAGTTGAGATGACCGCGCAGACCTTGTTGAGGGTGTCTCGCCCCAAGAGTACATTGTAGTTGGCTCTACACACCAAGACTAAGTACTTTACTTGAAATTTCTTGACAAACTCCCCTTCTCCAAAAGCAGTTGGTATTTCCACGTATCCCCGCACATTGACACGGTCCCCTGTAAATCCTACCAAGGTTCCTTTATATGACCTCAAATCGGATTCCTTTAACCCCAGGCGGTCAAATTCATCTCCATAAATGATATCCGCCGAAGATCCCTAGTCTAAAAATACTTTCTTCGTCACATAATTGTTAACCCTGATTGTCACCACAATTGGATCGTTGTCATGGGGGATCACATGCGCAAAATCCTGAGGGGTAAATATAATAGGGGAATGATTCACCCAACACTCGCCTTCGTTCGCCTCATGTACTGAGTGTACTGCCGCCACATAGCGTTTTCTAGCCTTACTTGAAATTGCACCCCCGCCGAATCCTCCTGCAATAGATGAGCATTCTCCAACAGGATCGCCCAACTCTTCAACTATCTCCTTCCCTTTGCCTTTGTCCCCTTGGGTTATCTTAGCGGCCTCCGGCGTTGTTGTGTCTTTAACAAAATTTGCCAAATGGCCAGCCTTAATCAAGCGATCAATTTCCCGCCTCAAGTTCCAACAATTATTTGTCGTATGCCCCAACGCTTTGTGGTACTCGCACCACCTATTGGTATCCACCTTAGCTGGCGGCCGTCGTGGTGGTGGCGGATACTGCACAACGTTTGTATGCCCAACTGCCCTTAAAATGGTACTTAAGGGTGCATTCAACTTAGTAAGTGGGACTGGCGCTGGCGAAGCACCATGCTGACCAGTTGTGGCTGCAGTGGGACCTTGGGAATTTCTGTGCCATGTATTTTGAAAGCCAGGTTTGGAGTTTTGATATGGTCCCGGTCTTGGTACACGGGGGGTTTGCGCTACCCTGGTTTCCTTCCCCGCCTTGGGTTTCTCCTGTGAAACACCGCCAGATTGAGACTGCTTGCGTCCTTCCTCTCTTTCTTGTTTCTTCTGATCATCTTGTTCAATCAATATGAATTCCTGAACGCGAGCACGAAGATCCATCATATCTTTCGCCGGCCGCCTTGTTAGGTCTCGATTCAAATCTCCCGCCCGAAGGCCATTTTTGAACGATGCCAAGCATACATCCGGGTTATCCTCCTCCAACTGTACCGCCATCTTGCTGAAGCGTGCCATGTAGGTTTTTAATTTCTCGCCTAGTTGCTGATGTATGCTGATAAGATCAAACATTGTTGCTTTTGTGGTTTTATTGGCAGAGAATTGAGTCAGAAACTTAGTAGACAGATCAGTGAAATTATCGATGGAAAAGGGCGGTTGTCGGATGAACCACTGCATCGCCATACCCTTGAACGTGGAAGGCAATAATCGGCATTTTACCGCATCCGTTGCCCCGCCGATCACCATTTTAGTGTTGAAATACCTCAGGTGCTCCATAGGATCAGAGTCGCCCGAAAAGGCGTCTAATGCCATGGTTTGCAGGTGCTTTGGTATGTCCACCTTGGTGATGGCTGGAACAAAAGTTTGAAATTCAACTACGTCCTCCGCCTCCAGACGTTGTCCTTGCTTGAAATCTTGCTTCTGAGTAAGATACTCAACTTGGGCTTGCAACTGCTCGTTTTGGGACTGCACCTTCTGCAAGGTATCTAACATTTGTTGCAAAGTCGCAGGCGTGATACCCGTCACTGCCTCCTGCGCTCTCCGTGGAGCAGTGGTTTTAAGGTCTTCTAAGTTCACGTAGTCAGGCGGCGTTGAACGCTGCCGAACGCCTGGATCTGATTTAGCGATCAGATCTGAAGGTCTTCCCGGAGCTGCATTCACCAGCGACGCTGGCGACGGCACCACTGAGTGGACCCCCTCCGAGGAAGCTTCCTGCTCTTGCTCGTCCAGTATGGGACGGTTGTTGTTCCGTCCGCCGCCGCGGCCGCCGTGTCGACCACCACCGCGCCGGCGATGATCACGTCGACCCACGCCGCATGAACGAGTCTCCATGGCTCGTAACTCCTGCCTTCTGTCACCGGAAGATCTAGGTCAGAGCCACAGACGGCGCCAATGTTCTGTACTAGGGAAAGCTTACGTAAGATAATGGCAGAAAGTAAACCCTAGCAGAGCACTCAAAATAGCAAGAATATCATAAAAGGAATATTCTCATTAATGCTGAAAAAGTTAAGTTGTACAAGCTGATGACCTTCCCTTTTATAGAGGGTGAAGTCATGACATGGACTTTTCCTAAATTTGGGCCTGACAATCAGGGCCCAAATCCCTGTACATATAAGACAAATCCAAAGGAATCTTCCAGCTGGCTTGTGGGTCCATCATCTAAGGAAGGGCAAAGAAGCTCGTTGTGTCGTACTTCCCGCCATAGCTGTCTTCAATCGTTTATTGTTCATTTTGGGCGGGCATAATCTTCTTTATGTCCCGCCCAGTCCACATGCTATTGAAACAATGAGTGTTTTAAATAATGAAGTTTTGTGATAACTGAGGAACTCGACAAAAATTATACAACAACAATTTTGGGGCGGCGAGACTATGACTACGAAAAAATACATATAATCAGTACAATTTTCAAAATTCTTAGGGGAGCGATGGCCCCTGCCAGCCTCTCCTTAGGTATGCCCTGCTTTTTATCGTGATTTTCATTTTGAAAGAGGTTCTTATTGCTGCTCCAGTCATTTTTTAAAATACTAAAATTCTCACCACAATTACGACATAAGATCATCACAAGGACAACAGTAACAATGGTGCTTGCTGCGGCAAGTTTATTGTAAAAAGTGATCTATTATAAATTTAAAAGAACAAAACACACGAGAAGGTTTAAAAAACTTGTTGGAGCAGATTTTGTTCAAAAATGGCAGATTTACCCAATATTTGAAAAATATTTCCGAATTTTTTGAATTTATTTCTTACTTATATGTTCACATAAACATGTAAGTCAAACGAGTCTCGAGTAGTTTACTGGACCTGTTTGATATTGGACTGGGCGGGACACAAGGATTCCTTATGCCTGCCCAAATCAAGCAATCAGATGAACGAATGCAGCCAGGGCGGAATTTGCGAAACAACAAGGAATCTCGCCCCTTCCTTTAGATGGGCCCACAAGCCAGCTGGAAGATTCCATTAGATTTGTCTTATATGCATAGAGGCTTGGGCCCCGGTTGTCAGGCCCAAGTACAGGGAAGGTCCACATCATGATCACTCCTTCTATAAAAGGAGAGGTCAACACTTTGTAAAAAGTACCTTTTGAACATTTAATGAGAATATTCCTTTTATGATATTTTTGCCATTTTAGTGCTCTGCTAGAGTTTACTTTCTGTCATTCTCTTACGTAAGCTTTCCCTAGTACAGAACATTGGCGCCGTCTGTGGGTCTAACCTCGATCTACTAGTTGACGTAGAGGGTGAGCGTTAAGATCCATGGAAACCCGTTCGTGCGGTGTGGGCCGCCGTGATCATCGCCGGAGGGGTGGTGGTCGTCAGGGCGGCCGCGGCGGCGGACGATACAACAACCGTGAAATACCTCAAGAGCAGGAGCAGGAGGCTTCCTCGGAAGGGGTTCACTCAGTGGCGCAGTCACCAGCGTCGTTGGTGAATGTACCTCCGGGGAGACCCTCAGATCTGGTAGCTAAATCAGATCCCGGCGTCAGACGACGATCAGTGCCGCCTGAATATGTGAATCTAGAAGATCTCAAAAACAGCGCTCGGAGAAAAGCACAAGAAGTAGTGACGGGAATCACGCCGGCGGCCTTGCAACAAATGTTGGATACTTTGCAAAAAGTACAAAGGCAAAACGAGCAGTTGCAAGCCCAGGTGGAGTATTTAACCCAGCGGCAAGATTATAAGCAAGGACAACGGCTCGAGGCTGAAGACGTCGTCGAGTTTCAGCCTTTTGTTCCCGCCATCACAAAGGTGGGTATACCAAAGCATCTGCAAACAATGGCTTTGGATGCCTTTTCAGGCGAATCTGACCCTGTGGAACACTTGCGTTACTTTAACACCAAAATGGTCATTGTAACACCCTCTAAACCCCGCGTAATTATTAAGGCATAAATCAGAGTAAAATGCATAACACAGAGAGTGTCACACTTATTCTCCAAAACCATAAATGAAAACACCTGTCATGCTCATAATAAATATATAAATTCCCAACTTTACTGACATAATATCGTATGCATAGCACAGCGAATTTATTTTTCAACTCCAAAATAAAACATAATCCAAAAATAAATAAGAGAGTTCACAAAATAACTCTTAACATCAAGGTACAACTAAGCGTTTCCCCGGTGTTACATAATAGAGCATGACTCCCATCACTAAAAGCATATATAAAATACTAGCTCCTCTAACTAACCCTCGCGAGAAGCTCCACTATCCTCGGTACCTGAGCGATGTCGCATAGAACATCATTCCAACAGAAGGGTGAGAACTCATATCATATGGATAAGCATAATAATAAGTAATGCAAAAGCTTGTAAAAATTATTCATAAATTTCTCATACATAATTAAGAAATATATCATGAAATTTAATATAATCAATTAAATTTCAAAGTATGCCAATACTCCATAATCATAGCTCAGATAAAGCAAATATAAATATTTTCAATTACCACAACAACAAAATTATTTCCAATTCTCAAATTCCAAATTTCTCTCTTTCTATTTAACTCCTAATTACTCATTCTAAGCCCTAAAAATTATTTAATTAAATCTTTTACTATATCACATAAGATTTAAATAATAATCACATATATCACTCATATCCAATTTAATTAATTTATTCACTACATATATCACTTTATCACCTTATTATATAATAAAATCACATATTTATTCAAATAAATATATAACCTAATAATAATTAAAATAAAATAATTAACATTCTACTAATCAGAAAATGGGGTGTTACAGCCATTGGTGGGGCAACGGATGAGGTAAAGTGTAGATTGTTACCATCAACTTTTAAGGGGATGGCGATGCAATGGTTCATCCGACAGCCGCCCTTCTCCATTGACAATTTTACAGATTTGTCTACTAAATTCTTAACTCAATTCTCCGCCAACAAAACTACCAAAGCAACCATGTTTGACCTTATCAGCATACATCAACAGCCAGGGGAGAAGCTCAAGAACTACATGGCGCGATTCAGTAAAATGGCTGTTCAACTGGAGGAAGACAACCCGGATGTGTGCCTGGCGTCCTTCAAAAATGGCCTCAGGGCGGGGGACTTGAATCGAGATTTAACCAGACGACCGACGAAGGACATGATGGATCTTCGTGCTCGTGTTCAGGAATTCATTTTGATTGAGCAAGATGATCAAAAGAAACAAGAAAGGGAGGAGGGGCGAAAACACGTCCAGCCTGGCGGAGTTTCACAGGAAAAACACAAGACTGGAAAGGAAACAAGGGTAGCTCAAACTCCACGTATTCCAAGACCTGGCCCCTATCAAAATTCCAAACCCGGGTTCCAGAATACGTGGCACAGAAATCCCCAAGGTACCACTGCAACCCCGGCTGGCCAACAAGGAGCCTCGCCAACTTCTGTCCCACTTACTAAATTGAATGCCCCCCTAAGCACTATCTTAAAAGCAGTTGCACAAACAAATGCGGTGCAATATCCGCCACCGCCTAGGCGACCACCAGCTAATGTGGATACAAACCGATGGTGTGAGTATCACAAAACGTTGGGGCACACCACTGATAATTGTTGGAACTTGAGGCGGGAAATTGATAGGTTGATCAAGGCTGGCCATCTGGCGAATTTCGTTAAAGAGGCAGCAACATCAGAGGCCACTAAGGTAACTCAGGGGGACAGGGGCAAAGGAAAAGAGATAGTGGAAGAGTTGGGCGACCCTGTTGGAGAATGCTCATCCATTGCAGGAGGATTTGGAGGGGGCGTGATTTCAAGCAAGGCTAGAAAGCGTTATGTGGCGGCTGTACATTCCTTGCATGAGGCGTATGAGGGCGAGTGCTGGTTGAATCACTCTCCCATTACATTCACCCCTCAGGATTTTGCACATGTTATTCCTCATGAAAATGATCCAATTGTAGTGACAATAAGGGTCAACAATTACATGACGAAGAAAGTGTTTTTGGACCAGGGATCTTCGGCGGACATCATTTACGGGGACGCCTTTGATCGTCTGGGGTTAAAGGAGTCAGACTTGAAACCATATAATGGAACCCTGGTGGGATTTACAGGGGACCGTGTCAATGTGCGAGGATATGTTGAAATACCAACGGCTTTTGGCGAGAGGGATTTTGTTAAAAAATTTCAGGTGAAATATCTGGTATTGGCATGTAGAGCCAATTACAACGTACTCTTGGGGCGGGACACCCTTAACAAGTTGTGTGCCGTAATTTCAACCGCACATTTAACTGTTAAGTACCCGGCCTGTAATGGGAAGGTGGGCGTCCTTCGAGTGGATCAGAATACAGCAAGAGAGTGTTACCTTAGAAGTGTGGCTCTCTATGGGCGAAAGGCCGCCAAGGAAAGCCACCGTATCATAGAGATTTTTCCACACGAAGGGTTTAGCTTGGACCCAAGAGATGACGCTGATGATTTTCGCCCACAACCTTTGGAAGAAACAAAATCAGCACAAATCAAAGATAAGGTTCTGAAAATCGGCAGCGGCTTAACAAAGGAACAAGAAGAAAGATTGATCACCTTGTTGGGCGAGAATTTAGATCTTTTTGCATGGACAATTAATGACGTGCCAGGCATCGATCCCAACGTAATCACTCATAAGTTGGCAATACGGCCAGGAGCAAAACAAGTCATCCAACCAAGGCGAAGGATGAGCGATGAAAAGAACAAGGCGGTGCAAGTAGAAAATGAGAAGTTGATCAAGGCACAATTTATTCGTGAGGTGCAGTACCCAACCTGGCTCGCCAACGTAGTGATGGTCAAGAAAGCTAATGGAAAGTGGAGAATGTGCACGGATTACACAAGCCTGAACAAAGTGTGTCCCAAAGATTCATATCCTCTTCCCAATGTTGATAAGTTGGTAGACGGGGCTTTTGGCAACGAACTTTTAAGTCTCATGGATGCATATTCTGGCTACAATCAAATCATGATGCATCCTTCGGATGAGGAAAGTACGGCGTTCATGACTAACCAGGCGAATTATTGTTACAAAACTATGCCTTTTGGTTTGAAAAATGCTGGAGCCACATATCAACGCCTCATGGATAAAAATTTTTCAAAGCAAGTTGGAAGAAATATGGAAGTGTATGTAGACGACATGATTTTTTCAACGCCTCATGATTATTACAGATATGTTGTATAGTATAAGGTCTAATAATATAAGGTCAGATATAATTACGTCTGATAGGATAAGGGCTGATAAAAGTTTAATGCTATACGATGTTTGGTCATACACTGAATAACTTATCATATTGTAAACTAATTAATCATTTGTTTCGTGAAATTGAATAATGATAGATGATATAAAAATGATGATGGTATTAGTGCATAATGAAGTTGGTGATGATAGGTGGTGATGGCGGCTACGGCGGTGACGACAATGGTAGTGCTGGTTGTTGCGGTGATGGGGGCGTTGGTGGGTCGTGGCAGTAGGTAGTGGTGGTGGTGGTGGTTGCGATGTTAGGGTCATAGAGTGGTGGTGGTAAATGATGGTATTGGTGGAGAGTATTGTGGTGATGGCAGTGTCGTAGGGTGGTGGCAGCGGCACAGTGGCGATTCGGGTGATGACAGTGGTGGTGTTGGAAGGAGATGGTGATGTTGGTGTTGGCAATGGCAGTGGTGGTGGTGGTGATAGAAATGGGGGTGGCGGCGGAGGTGGAGGGCGATGGTGGTTGTTGGGGTGGCAGAGATGGTGGCAGTGGCGATATCGGTGTTGGGGTGGCAGTGGCGATAACAACGGTGGAGGGTGGTGGTGGTTATTGCGGTGGATTAAATATTTTCATATAACTTATACATCACACTCTTATCATGCCTTATTCATAATCTATAAGGTGGATTAAATAATTCATTATTTTAATGTATAAGAGTGGATTCATATATAAGTTTATACAATACAATGTTAGCACCAAAAATGGATAAGTTCATAATGTATTGTATAAGCTTATACTATCATGCCTAATACAAGATATCAAACGAGCTATAATGGTAAATGGTATCATTGAAGTGTTGTGGTGTGCCTGTTTCAAGTCCAGTTGACTTCTTATTATTTTATTTTTTGCCATAAAATATTACATATAGTAGTACTAGTACGAGTATAAAAATTTAAAAATTGGGGTGAGCATGCCCATTATGCCACCCCCTCCCTCTACCCCTACTACTTCACTTCTCAATAGTCTATATGTCATAGGGGAATTGTGTTTACTTACATCCACGATGAAAGTAGGTCAGACTGCCGATAGGGGCTTATGACTTAGTACACATCGAAGCCAAGGTTAGTGCAGCCCAAGTCATATTGATCCTATATTATATACTATTTTTTTTTTAAAAAAAAATAGCAACTCCTATAAGTGTGTCACCCCCTCATGCAATGTCTTTCTTGTATTTTTTTTTTCTCTCATACTATTATTAGTAGGTTGATGATCTCATATTTATATTTTATAAATTTTCGATAATTTAAAAATTCAATCAGTAATTATTGATTATTGTAAAATAATTAACAAAAAGTCAAATGTTATTTATTTTAATTGCTTCAATGTAAAAAAATTAACAGAAAAGTCAAATGTGTTATAAATAAAGGGAGGAACTAACATAAGCAAAGAGAGGAGAAGCAAGTAAGAGAAGAGAGCAAAAAGAGAGAATAGTGTGAATGAGGAGTAGTGGCTACTTGATGCAGCCTCATTTATTTATAGAGCTAGGTTAACATAGATAGACAAAATACATGGGCTTGGCCCATGGGCCCATGATGGTCATTCTATTTACAACACTCCCCCTGAATGACCGTCCTTTAAGAATGTGCCTCGTTAAAACCTTATTAGGAAAAACCCTTTGGGACAAAAACCTAGTGAAGGAAAAAGAGTACAACATTCATTAAAGGAAAAAGAGTACATTGCATTTCAGTTGAGGTCTTTGAGTCGACGAACTCCAATGCTTCGTACAAGTCTTTCAAATGTTGCAGTTGGAAGAGCCTTCGTAAATAAATCCGCGAAATTATCACTTGAGCGAATTATTTGGATGTCTTTGTCACCATTCTTTTGTAGATCGTGAGTGAAGAAGAGTTTTGGCAATATGTGCTTTGTGCTTTGGTCATCCTATTCATAACACTCTCCCTGGATGATCATCTCTTAAGAATGTGTCTTATTAAACCCTTCTTAGAAAAAAACTATGTGCGACAAAAACCTAGTGAAGGAAAAAAAGTACAACATTCTATATCACTAAACATTGCCTCAATAAAAACCTCACTAGAAAACCCCAATGGGGAAAAAACTTAGCTAAGGAAAAAAGAGTGCAATGAAATATAGTTGACAATCTTTGAGCCATCGAACTTTGATATTTCGTAAAATTCTTTCAAAAGTTGTTGCCGAAAAGATCCTTCGTGAGTGAGGAAGACTTCAATATTATAAATATTGCGAGAATCTTGAACTCGAAAATTAATGGGTGTGATTGACCATAAATAGAAATGAGCAGTTTATTTTCTAAATTTAAGGGTCTTTGGATCTCATGTCTATACCCTGGAAGTATAAAGACAATAAAACATAAAGAGTCTTTGTAGTAACGTTAAATAATGTTGTCCTATTTAAGACACATGTGACTATCATGGTGGGTACTTGGAGTTACAACTTATTTGCATGGCTCACTTGAGAATGATATATATATATATATATATATATATAAATAAATAAAAAACTCCTTGAATGTTGTAAGATGCCTGAAGCACACAATTCATGTTCTGAACAATGAACAAATTATTATATTGAAGCAATCTAGATGATTATTTGCTTAAGGAAGGTCACAAAATGACCCAAAAACCTCATACATATTTATGATGAGATATGAGATTGTTTATGTTATAATTAATGTTTATGACAATGATTTATTAGGACTCCATAAGAGTTTCCAAAAGTTGTAGATTTGCTTAAGAGAAAGTTTGGGATAAAAGAGTTGGGAATGAAAATTTTGTCTAGCCTTACCAATTGAGTATCCAAGAGATGAGGTATTTATGTGTCAAGATACTTATGCAAAACAAGTACTAAAAGGATTATGTATGGACATATCATGTTCATTGTGTATTCTATTAGTTGTAAGGTCATCAAATGAAAATTAATATCCTTGTATATCTCGAGAAGATGATGAATTTTTACTTGGTCGTAAATTATCAATCAGAGCATTAATGTATATTGCTAGTCATACATAACATATTACCTTTCATTATTGTAAAGGCACAATGAATATGAGTTTACTTTCCCATTATATCCAAGCTCGACCTCATTGGTTATGCAGATGCAGGATATTTGTCGAACCCACCATAATTGGTGATCTCAAACATATTATTTGTTTTTAGACTTAATTGCACATTTGGTCCCCACTAATACCACTTTCACGATTTCGGTCCCCCAAAAAAATCAATTGCATTTTGATACCTCAACAAAAGCCTCCGTTTGCAAAAATGAGTTTTCGTCCACAACTTAACGGTTTCTGAAAAAAAAAATTAATAAAAAATTCAAAACCCAGAAATCCATCTCTTCATCTCCTCCCCCATCATCTTCTTCATGTTATACAACCAAAAATCCCGAAAAAAAAAAAACTTAAAAATCAAAAGCACATTAATATGCAGCTCCTTCCCTCCCGTACTCGTTAGTCACCACCACTCTCACATTCATTCATTCACTCCAGTAATAATAAACACAAAGCACCCACTCTCAGATCTGACCCTCTCTAATTTCATTTTCTTTCTTTTTACTGCAACTGTGAGCTCTCTCTCTCTTTCTCTCTCCCTCTCTCTCCCTCTTCTCTTGCTTGAGAAAAATGGAAAAAGGGGAAATCCATTTGGACTTGAATTTGATTTTGACTCTCTACAATGAACTGAAATGCTTTTATTTTTGTTGTGCTGAATTTCAATTCAATCAGATTTGGCTCTGATCTGTGTTAAGAAGAGGCATTATCAACCTCTGCGTCTTCAAATCTCTCAAATCTCTTCCTCTTATCTCGATCTCGCCTCTGGTTTCTTCTTTGTTCGTTTTATTGGCTTGGGTTGAGGAGAGGTAGATGGATCTGGGTTGGATGTTTTGTTCTTATGGTTGGGTGTGGACGTGGTGCTTCACGCCATGGACATGTGGACTGGGCGAGACCTCAGGGTCCCTCGCCCAGGGGTGCTGGCCTAAGGCGAGGATCACATCAGGGACTTGGGCCTTTGTCCCGGAGGCCCAACTGGCCCATTAGGATGATTTGGAGGCGCTAGGCCCAACTCCCCCAACTATAAATAGGGGAAGGATACCGATTGTAAAGGACTCTTAGCTCATTTGAGAAATAACAAGCTTGAAATTCAGTTACTTTCTCTCTCTAACCGGTTACACTCTCACTCTCTCTAGGAATCTGTAACACCCCGATTTCCAGGTGTCACTTTAGTAACCAAAAATAAACTTTACGCGGAAAACAGGTAATTTTTTTTCGTTTGATTCCTTTTAAATCAAGCAATAGAAAATAAAGACATAGCCCAACCACTAAACTAACCAATATACGTCAAATATAAACATGTACAGCCTCAGCTGCACTTCCACGTCACGCGCACTCGCAGTGACCCCAAAGTAATGTGCCCGTAGGCAAATATTTACATACCCAGAAGTGTGAGTAAGAAAGTTTATAATTACAACCCACTGGGAGAAAGTCGGCCTCAAGATGGCCTAAGCAAAGACCCCTATGGTCCGACTGACTCACTGTGATCCCTCAGTAAGAGAGCCACACAAAAAGTCATGCGTCGGGAACCTACCCTATCCCAAAGCAAAACGAATCAGAGCTCTACACAAAATATGACGCATGCCTAAACCTACCCTCCCGGTACCGAGTCCACAGCGAACTGAAGTCGGCAAGTTGAAGCTCAGCTCCATGCGTCGCAGAACTCCTTTCGTAAGACGTCCACGCTCGTCAGTCCGGTCCTCCATGACCCTTCCCCGGTGCGTCGCCTGATGACCCACAAGATCGATCACCCAAGCGGTGGGGGCATGTCGATCAACCAGCTCAAACCTGATCCCCCCCGAGGGAGAGACCATCGAAACCCAATCCACCGTCAACATCTGGCAGCAGGCCGACGCCCAAACACAAACATGAAACCAAAGCCAAGGCGCTAGGGTCAACTCACGGAAATAAGTAGATATACACTCAATATGTGATATGGGTATAGATATATATGTTGATATATATATATATATATAAACAATCCTAGCATGTTATTGGCTATAACAATGCTTCAATAAATCAACCAGCACACAATTCCAGTCAGAGTGCATGTATGCGTGAAATGCAATGAATGTGATCCGGATTGTGACGCGTTCCTGTTCGCCACAAGTGAAGCATTCCCGTTCTTCACTATGGATGAAACCATTCCCGTTATTCATCCTTGTGAACCATTCTCGTTATTCACCGTATATGAACCATTCCCGTTATCATCATTAATGCATTGGTGAACCCATTCCCGTTATTCACCATGAGATGCACAGGTGAACCATTCCCGTTATTCACCCGATTGATGCAATATGTTAGCCAAACATCGAATCGTCATCACCACATAAGTGTTAGCTCAAACCCAAACTCAAAACAAACCCAAGAGTTAGTGTCGGTCAATACAAACACAACTCGGAGTTAGTGTCGGTCAATACAACACAATTCCAATAACAAAACCCAAAATCAAAGCCAGAGTCAGTGTCGGTCAATACAACACGAGTCGGAGTTAGTGTCGGTCAATACAACACAACCCCAACACCCAAAACCCAGAGTTAGTGTCGGTCAATACAACACAACTCGAACAACAAGAGTACAAGAGTACTCGATGACTTTCAATCATCACCGCAGCTCACCTCAGTGGCTTTCCCCAAATCCAAAACCCACAACAAAAGTCGACTTTTCCTCGTCTTTCGCAATCATTTTCTCCTTTAGGCTCCTTAAAATTATTCGTTTAGTGAAAACGGTTCGAATTGGATTAGTCAGGTTATGAGTTCATTTCTCAAAGTCTAAGTCTCCCAAAGTCTCTAGTTTTCGAAATTCTAATCATTCTAATTTTCCAAAAACCCTCCAAAAGAAGTTTCCCGGGGAAAGTCTAAGTATACAAACAAGGGCTAAGTCTCAAAACTCAATTTGGACTTGCCTAGGTGGTACATCCAACCCGAAATATCAAAGATCACCAGATCGATGAAACTCCACTCCGAAGTCGCGTCAAAACGCACAATCCAACAATATCACAATATCACAAGTTATGGAAAAACATCATAACATCAACTCATCATCATAATCAACATCAGATAAAGCATAAGTCGAATTTATCGACGCCTATCATGCAATCATAGCTATTAGTAAGTTGCCCTA
>NC_080042.1:10368325-10381464 GCF_012489685.1 Lotus japonicus
ATATTTTTGCCATTTTAGTGCTCTGCTAGAGTTTACTTTCTGTCATTCTCTTACGTAAGCTTTCCCTAGTACAGAACATTGGCGCCGTCTGTGGGTCTAACCTCGATCTACTAGTTGACGTAGAGGGTGAGCGTTAAGATCCATGGAAACCCGTTCGTGCGGTGTGGGGCCGCCGTGATCATCGCCGGAGGGGTGGTGGTCGTCAGGGCGGCCGCGGCGGCGGACGATACAACAACCGTGAAATACCTCAAGAGCAGGAGCAGGAGGCTTCCTCGGAAGGGGTTCACTCAGTGGCGCAGTCACCAGCGTCGTTGGTGAATGTACCTCCGGGGAGACCCTCAGATCTGGTAGCTAAATCAGATCCCGGCGTCAGACGACGATCAGTGCCGCCTGAATATGTGAATCTAGAAGATCTCAAAAACAGCGCTCGGAGAAAAGCACAAGAAGTAGTGACGGGAATCACGCCGGCGGCCTTGCAACAAATGTTGGATACTTTGCAAAAAGTACAAAGGCAAAACGAGCAGTTGCAAGCCCAGGTGGAGTATTAACCCAGCGGCAAGATTATAAGCAAGGACAACGGCTCGAGGCTGAAGACGTCGTCGAGTTTCAGCCTTTTGTTCCCGCCATCACAAAGGTGGGTATACCAAAGCATCTGCAAACAATGGCTTTGGATGCCTTTTCAGGCGAATCTGACCCTGTGGAACACTTGCGTTACTTTAACACCAAAAATGGTCATTGTAACACCCTCTAAACCCCGCGTAATTATTAAGGCATAAATCAGAGTAAAATGCATAACACAGAGAGTGTCACACTTATTCTCCAAAACCATAAATGAAAACACCTGTCATGCTCATAATAAATATATAAATTCCCAACTTTACTGACATAATATCGTATGCATAGCACAGCGAATTTATTTTTCAACTCCAAAATAAAACATAATCCAAAAATAAATAAGAAGTTCACCAAATAACTCTTAACATCAAGGTACAACTAAGCGTTTCCCCGGTGTTACATAATAGAGCATGACTCCCATCACTAAAAGCATATATAAAATACTAGCTCCTCTAACTAACCCTCGCGAGAAGCTCCACTATCCTCGGTACCTGAGCGATGTCGCATAGAACATCATTCCAACAGAAGGGTGAGAACTCATATCATATGGATAAGCATAATAATAAGTAATGCAAAAGCTTGTAAAAATTATTCATAAATTTCTCATACATAATTAAGAAATATATCATGAAATTTAATATAATCAATTAAATTTCAAAGTATGCCAATACTCCATAATCATAGCTCAGATAAAGCAAATATAAATATTTTCAATACCACAACAACAAAATTATTTCCAATTCTCCAAATTCCAAATTTCTCTCTTTCTATTTAACTCCTAATTACTCATTCTAAGCCCTAAAAATTATTTAATTAAATCTTTTACTATATCACATAAGATTTAAATAATAATCACATATATCACTCATATCCAATTTAATTAATTTATTCACTACATATATCACTTTATCACCTTATTATATAATAAAATCACATATTTATTCAAATAAATATATAACCAATAATAATTAAAATAAAATAATTAACATTCTACTAATCAGAAATGGGGTGTTACAGCCATTGGTGGGGCAACGGATGAGGTAAAGTGTAGATTGTTACCATCAACTTTTAAGGGGATGGCGATGCAATGGTTCATCCGACAGCCGCCCTTCTCCATTGACAATTTTACAGATTTGTCTACTAAATTCTTAACTCAATTCTCCGCCAACAAAACTACCAAAGCAACCATGTTTGACCTTATCAGCATACATCAACAGCCAGGGGAGAAGCTCAAGAACTACATGGCGCGATTCAGTAAAATGGCTGTTCAACTGGAGGAAGACAACCCGGATGTGTGCCTGGCGTCCTTCAAAAATGGCCTCAGGGCGGGGGACTTGAATCGAGATTTAACCAGACGACCGACGAAGGACATGATGGATCTTCGTGCTCGTGTTCAGGAATTCATTTTGATTGAGCAAGATGATCAAAAGAAACAAGAAAGGGAGGAGGGGCGAAAACACGTCCAGCCTGGCGGAGTTTCACAGGAAAAACACAAGACTGGAAAGGAAACAAGGGTAGCTCAAACTCCACGTATTCCAAGACCTGGCCCCTATCAAAATTCCAAACCCGGGTTCCAGAATACGTGGCACAGAAATCCCCAAGGTACCACTGCAACCCCGGCTGGCCAACAAGGAGCCTCGCCAACTTCTGTCCCACTTACTAAATTGAATGCCCCCCTAAGCACTATCTTAAAAGCAGTTGCACAAACAAATGCGGTGCAATATCCGCCACCGCCTAGGCGACCACCAGCTAATGTGGATACAAACCGATGGTGTGAGTATCACAAAACGTTGGGGCACACCACTGATAATTGTTGGAACTTGAGGCGGGAAATTGATAGGTTGATCAAGGCTGGCCATCTGGCGAATTTCGTTAAAGAGGCAGCAACATCAGAGGCCACTAAGGTAACTCAGGGGGACAGGGGCAAAGGAAAAGAGATAGTGGAAGAGTTGGGCGACCCTGTTGGAGAATGCTCATCCATTGCAGGAGGATTTGGAGGGGGCGTGATTTCAAGCAAGGCTAGAAAGCGTTATGTGGCGGCTGTACATTCCTTGCATGAGGCGTATGAGGGCGAGTGCTGGTTGAATCACTCTCCCATTACATTCACCCCTCAGGATTTTGCACATGTTATTCCTCATGAAAATGATCCAATTGTAGTGACAATAAGGGTCAACAATTACATGACGAAGAAAGTGTTTTTGGACCAGGGATCTTCGGCGGACATCATTTACGGGGACGCCTTTGATCGTCTGGGGTTAAAGGAGTCAGACTTGAAACCATATAATGGAACCCTGGTGGGATTTACAGGGGACCGTGTCAATGTGCGAGGATATGTTGAAATACCAACGGCTTTTGGCGAGAGGGATTTTGTTAAAAAATTTCAGGTGAAATATCTGGTATTGGCATGTAGAGCCAATTACAACGTACTCTTGGGGCGGGACACCCTTAACAAGTTGTGTGCCGTAATTTCAACCGCACATTTAACTGTTAAGTACCCGGCCTGTAATGGGAAGGTGGGCGTCCTTCGAGTGGATCAGAATACAGCAAGAGAGTGTTACCTTAGAAGTGTGGCTCTCTATGGGCGAAAGGCCGCCAAGGAAAGCCACCGTATCATAGAGATTTTTCCACACGAAGGGTTTAGCTTGGACCCAAGAGATGACGCTGATGATTTTCGCCCACAACCTTTGGAAGAAACAAAATCAGCACAAATCAAAGATAAGGTTCTGAAAATCGGCAGCGGCTTAACAAAGGAACAAGAAGAAAGATTGATCACCTTGTTGGGCGAGAATTTAGATCTTTTTGCATGGACAATTAATGACGTGCCAGGCATCGATCCAACGTAATCACTCATAAGTTGGCAATACGGCCAGGAGCAAAACAAGTCATCCAACCAAGGCGAAGGATGAGCGATGAAAAGAACAAGGCGGTGCAAGTAGAAAATGAGAAGTTGATCAAGGCACAATTTATTCGTGAGGTGCAGTACCCAACCTGGCTCGCCAACGTAGTGATGGTCAAGAAAGCTAATGGAAAGTGGAGAATGTGCACGGATTACACAAGCCTGAACAAAGTGTGTCCCAAAGATTCATATCCTCTTCCCAATGTTGATAAGTTGGTAGACGGGGCTTTTGGCAACGAACTTTTAAGTCTCATGGATGCATATTCTGGCTACAATCAAATCATGATGCATCCTTCGGATGAGGAAAGTACGGCGTTCATGACTAACCAGGCGAATTATTGTTACAAAACTATGCCTTTTGGTTTGAAAAATGCTGGAGCCACATATCAACGCCTCATGGATAAAAATTTTTCAAAGCAAGTTGGAAGAAATATGGAAGTGTATGTAGACGACATGATTTTTTCAACGCCTCATGATTATTACAGATATGTTGTATAGTATAAGGTCTAATAATATAAGGTCAGATATAATTACGTCTGATAGGATAAGGGCTGATAAAAGTTTAATGCTATACGATGTTTGGTCATACACTGAATAACTTATCATATTGTAAACTAATTAATCATTTGTTTCGTGAAATTGAATAATGATAGATGATATAAAAATGATGATGGTATTAGTGCATAATGAAGTTGGTGATGATAGGTGGTGATGGCGGCTACGGCGGTGACGACAATGGTAGTGCTGGTTGTTGCGGTGATGGGGGCGTTGGTGGGTCGTGGCAGTAGGTAGTGGTGGTGGTGGTGGTTGCGATGTTAGGGTCATAGAGTGGTGGTGGTAAATGATGGTATTGGTGGAGAGTATTGTGGTGATGGCAGTGTCGTAGGGTGGTGGCAGCGGCACAGTGGCGATTCGGGTGATGACAGTGGTGGTGTTGGAAGGAGATGGTGATGTTGGTGTTGGCAATGGCAGTGGTGGTGGTGGTGATAGAAATGGGGGTGGCGGCGGAGGTGGAGGGCGATGGTGGTTGTTGGGGTGGCAGAGATGGTGGCAGTGGCGATATCGGTGTTGGGGTGGCAGTGGCGATAACAACGGTGGAGGGTGGTGGTGGTTATTGCGGTGGATTAAATATTTTCATATAACTTATACATCACACTCTTATCATGCCTTATTCATAATCTATAAGGTGGATTAAATAATTCATTATTTTAATGTATAAGAGTGGATTCATATATAAGTTTATACAATACAATGTTAGCACCAAAAATGGATAAGTTCATAATGTATTGTATAAGCTTATACTATCATGCCTAATACAAGATATCAAACGAGCTATAATGGTAAATGGTATCATTGAAGTGTTGTGGTGTGCCTGTTTCAAGTCCAGTTGACTTCTTATTATTTTATTTTTTGCCATAAAATATTACATATAGTAGTACTAGTACGAGTATAAAAATTTAAAAATTGGGGTGAGCATGCCCATTATGCCACCCCCTCCCTCTACCCTACTACTTCACTTCTCAATAGTCTATATGTCATAGGGGAATTGTGTTTACTTACATCCACGATGAAAGTAGGTCAGACTGCCGATAGGGCTTATGACTTAGTACACATCGAAGCCAAGGTTAGTGCAGCCCAAGTCATATTGATCCTATATTATATACTATTTTTTTTTAAAAAAAAATAGCAACTCCTATAAGTGTGTCACCCCCTCATGCAATGTCTTTCTTGTATTTTTTTTTTCTCTCATACTATTATTAGTAGGTTGATGATCTCATATTTATATTTTATAAATTTTCGATAATTTAAAAATTCAATCAGTAATTATTGATTATTGTAAAATAATTAACAAAAAGTCAAATGTTATTTATTTTAATTGCTTCAATGTAAAAAAATTAACAGAAAAGTCAAATGTGTTATAAATAAAGGGAGGAACTAACATAAGCAAAGAGAGGAGAAGCAAGTAAGAGAAGAGAGCAAAAAGAGAGAATAGTGTGAATGAGGAGTAGTGGCTACTTGATGCAGCCTCATTTATTTATAGAGCTAGGTTAACATAGATAGACAAAATACATGGGCTTGGCCCATGGGCCCATGATGGTCATTCTATTTACAACACTCCCCCTGAATGACCGTCCTTTAAGAATGTGCCTCGTTAAAACCTTATTAGGAAAAACCCTTTGGGACAAAAACCTAGTGAAGGAAAAAGAGTACAACATTCATTAAAGGAAAAAGAGTACATTGCATTTCAGTTGAGGTCTTTGAGTCGACGAACTCCAATGCTTCGTACAAGTCTTTCAAATGTTGCAGTTGGAAGAGCCTTCGTAAATAAATCCGCGAAATTATCACTTGAGCGAATTATTTGGATGTCTTTGTCACCATTCTTTTGTAGATCGTGAGTGAAGAAGAGTTTTGGCAATATGTGCTTTGTGCTTTGGTCATCCTATTCATAACACTCTCCCTGGATGATCATCTCTTAAGAATGTGTCTTATTAAACCCTTCTTAGAAAAAACTATGTGCGACAAAAACCTAGTGAAGGAAAAAAAGTACAACATTCTATATCACTAAACATTGCCTCAATAAAAACCTCACTAGAAAACCCCAATGGGGAAAAAACTTAGCTAAGGAAAAAAGAGTGCAATGAAATATAGTTGACAATCTTTGAGCCATCGAACTTTGATATTTCGTAAAATTCTTTCAAAAGTTGTTGCCGAAAAGATCCTTCGTGAGTGAGGAAGACTTCAATATTATAAATATTGCGAGAATCTTGAACTCGAAAATTAATGGGTGTGATTGACCATAAATAGAAATGAGCAGTTTATTTTCTAAATTTAAGGGTCTTTGGATCTCATGTCTATACCCTGGAAGTATAAAGACAATAAAACATAAAGAGTCTTTGTAGTAACGTTAAATAATGTTGTCCTATTTAAGACACATGTGACTATCATGGTGGGTACTTGGAGTTACAACTTATTTGCATGGCTCACTTGAGAATGATATATATATATATATATATATATATAAATAAATAAAAAACTCCTTGAATGTTGTAAGATGCCTGAAGCACACAATTCATGTTCTGAACAATGAACAAATTATTATATTGAAGCAATCTAGATGATTATTTGCTTAAGGAAGGTCACAAAATGACCCAAAAACCTCATACATATTTATGATGAGATATGAGATTGTTTATGTTATAATTAATGTTTATGACAATGATTTATTAGGACTCCATAAGAGTTTCCAAAAGTTGTAGATTTGCTTAAGAGAAAGTTTGGGATAAAAGAGTTGGGAATGAAAATTTTGTCTAGCCTTACCAATTGAGTATCCAAGAGATGAGGTATTTATGTGTCAAGATACTTATGCAAAACAAGTACTAAAAGGATTATGTATGGACATATCATGTTCATTGTGTATTCTATTAGTTGTAAGGTCATCAAATGAAAATTAATATCCTTGTATATCTCGAGAAGATGATGAATTTTTACTTGGTCGTAAATTATCAATCAGAGCATTAATGTATATTGCTAGTCATACATAACATATTACCTTTCATTATTGTAAAGGCACAATGAATATGAGTTTACTTTCCCATTATATCCAAGCTCGACCTCATTGGTTATGCAGATGCAGGATATTTGTCGAACCCACCATAATTGGTGATCTCAAACATATTATTTGTTTTTAGACTTAATTGCACATTTGGTCCCCACTAATACCACTTTCACGATTTCGGTCCCCCAAAAAAATCAATTGCATTTTGATACCTCAACAAAAGCCTCCGTTTGCAAAAATGAGTTTTCGTCCACAACTTAACGGTTTCTGAAAAAAAAAATTAATAAAAAATTCAAAACCCAGAAATCCATCTCTTCATCTCCTCCCCCATCATCTTCTTCATGTTATACAACCAAAAATCCCGAAAAAAAAAAAAACTTAAAAATCAAAAGCACATTAATATGCAGCTCCTTCCCTCCCGTACTCGTTAGTCACCACCACTCTCACATTCATTCATTCACTCCAGTAATAATAAACACAAAGCACCCACTCTCAGATCTGACCCTCTCTAATTTCATTTTCTTTCTTTTTACTGCAACTGTGAGCTCTCTCTCTCTTTCTCTCTCCCTCTCTCTCCCTCTTCTCTTGCTTGAGAAAAATGGAAAAAGGGGAAATCCATTTGGACTTGAATTTGATTTTGACTCTCTACAATGAACTGAAATGCTTTTATTTTTGTTGTGCTGAATTTCAATTCAATCAGATTTGGCTCTGATCTGTGTTAAGAAGAGGCATTATCAACCTCTGCGTCTTCAAATCTCTCAAATCTCTTCCTCTTATCTCGATCTCGCCTCTGGTTTCTTCTTTGTTCGTTTTATTGGCTTGGGTTGAGGAGAGGTAGATGGATCTGGGTTGGATGTTTTGTTCTTATGGTTGGGTGTGGACGTGGTGCTTCACGCCATGGACATGTGGACTGGGCGAGACCTCAGGGTCCCTCGCCCAGGGGTGCTGGCCTAAGGCGAGGATCACATCAGGGACTTGGGCCTTTGTCCCGGAGGCCCAACTGGCCCATTAGGATGATTTGGAGGCGCTAGGCCCAACTCCCCCAACTATAAATAGGGGAAGGATACCGATTGTAAAGGACTCTTAGCTCATTTGAGAAATAACAAGCTTGAAATTCAGTTACTTTCTCTCTCTAACCGGTTACACTCTCACTCTCTCTAGGAATCTGTAACACCCCGATTTCCAGGTGTCACTTTAGTAACCAAAAATAAACTTTACGCGGAAAACAGGTAATTTTTTTTCGTTTGATTCCTTTTAAATCAAGCAATAGAAAATAAAGACATAGCCCAACCACTAAACTAACCAATATACGTCAAATATAAACATGTACAGCCTCAGCTGCACTTCCACGTCACGCGCACTCGCAGTGACCCCAAAGTAATGTGCCCGTAGGCAAATATTTACATACCCAGAAGTGTGAGTAAGAAAGTTTATAATTACAACCCACTGGGAGAAAGTCGGCCTCAAGATGGCCTAAGCAAAGACCCCTATGGTCCGACTGACTCACTGTGATCCCTCAGTAAGAGAGCCACACAAAAAGTCATGCGTCGGGAACCTACCCTATCCCAAAGCAAAACGAATCAGAGCTCTACACAAAATATGACGCATGCCTAAACCTACCCTCCCGGTACCGAGTCCACAGCGAACTGAAGTCGGCAAGTTGAAGCTCAGCTCCATGCGTCGCAGAACTCCTTTCGTAAGACGTCCACGCTCGTCAGTCCGGTCCTCCATGACCCTTCCCCGGTGCGTCGCCTGATGACCCACAAGATCGATCACCCAAGCGGTGGGGGCATGTCGATCAACCAGCTCAAACCTGATCCCCCCCGAGGGAGAGACCATCGAAACCCAATCCACCGTCAACATCTGGCAGCAGGCCGACCGCCCAAACACAAACATGAAACCAAAGCCAAGGCGCTAGGGTCAACTCACGGAAATAAGTAGATATACACTCAATATGTGATATGGGGTATAGATATATATGTTGATATATATATATATATATAAACAATCCTAGCATGTTATTGGCTATAACAATGCTTCAATAAATCAACCAGCACACAATTCCAGTCAGAGTGCATGTATGCGTGAAATGCAATGAATGTGATCCGGATTGTGACGCGTTCCTGTTCGCCACAAGTGAAGCATTCCCGTTCTTCACTATGGATGAACCATTCCCGTTATTCATCCTTGGTGAACCATTCTCGTTATTCACCGTATGATGAACCATTCCCGTTATTCATCATTAATGCATTGGTGAACCATTCCCGTTATTCACCATGAGATGCACAGGTGAACCATTCCCGTTATTCACCCGATTGATGCAATATGGTTAGCCAAACATCGAATCGTCATCACCACATAAGTGTTTAGCTCAAACCCAAACTCAAAACAAACCCAAGAGTTAGTGTCGGTCAATACAACACAACTCGGAGTTAGTGTCGGTCAATACAACACAATTCCAATAACAAAACCCAAAATCAAAGCCAGAGTCAGTGTCGGTCAATACAACACGAGTCGGAGTTAGTGTCGGTCAATACAACACAACCCCAACACCCAAAACCCAGAGTTAGTGTCGGTCAATACAACACAACTCGAACAACAAGAGTACAAGAGTACTCGATGACTTTCAATCATCACCGCAGCTCACCTCAGTGGCTTTCCCCAAATCCAAAACCCACAACAAAAGTCGACTTTTCCTCGTCTTTCGCAATCATTTTCTCCTTTAGGCTCCTTAAAATTATTCGTTTAGTGAAAACGGTTCGAATTGGATTAGTCAGGTTATGAGTTCATTTCTCAAAGTCTAAGTCTCCCAAAGTCTCTAGTTTTCGAAATTCTAATCATTCTAATTTTCCAAAAACCCTCCAAAAGAAGTTTCCCGGGGAAAGTCTAAGTATACAAACAAAGGGCTAAGTCTCAAAACTCAAGTTTGGACTTGCCTAGGGTGGTACATCCAACCCGAAATATCAAAGATCACCAGATCGATGAAACTCCACTCCGAAGTCGCGTCAAAACGCACAATCCAACAATATCACAATATCACAAGTTATGGAAAAACATCATAACATCAACTCATCATCATAATCAACATCAGATAAAGCATAAGTCGAATTTATCGACGCCTATCATGCAATCATAGCTATTAGTAAGTTGCCCTAACCTTAGGCGCTTTCCTTACTAAGTTGCGACTCAAATCAAATCCAATCATATCTTTGCTTTCCCGTGTTGGCTCACTTCCGTTTGTTCTTTGGCTTCGTCGTCAAGCGCTTCCGTCCTTCGTACCCTTCACAAGTTCACATACTAAACCTTAGCCTCTAAAGTCACATCTAAAGTTCCAGAACAAACTTAGCCAATCATTCTAGCTCACTTAGGCTAAATGCACAAACTTTATGTTTCAAGGACTAAAGTCCAAAGATAAAATATTTGTGTTTTAAAGAAATGTCCTTAAAAAAACACATTTCGCAAACAACTCCTCAACTTTTAAATAATTTAACCCTAGTCCCTTGATAAGCACATAATCACGAAAAGGTCCTCACATAAAAGTAAGTTCTTTTTCAACCCTCAATCTTTAATAAATTTATCAAACAAACCCCAAGACTTTTAAAACTCCGGTTTAACCCAAAACGTCTCAGCCTCTTGTGCTTTAATCCTAAAGTTTTCCCACAATAAACTTTTAGTCCTCAAACTTAACTTATGATTTTCACTAAACAAAAACAAGTTTCAGAATTGATTTTCCAAACCCAAAACACATGTCATAGGTTCGGCCACGACTACATAAATATGTATAAATTTTCCTTTTTCCCCAAATCACTTCTAAATCCATTTTTAACATTTAAACACAACTAATCAAGACTTAAATTAAAGCTCTTAAAATCTCAAAATCACTTAACTAAAAAAAAACAACTTTTAAGAAAATTAAATGGTGAAATCCATAGATCCGATGATGGGGGATAACATTAGTTAAAGCACTTTGGATGGAAGTCATTTTTTTTTAAAAGCATAACAAATCAAAACTCAACTTTACCCATTAAAAACATGATAAAAGGATAAGAGACTTTACCATAGAATAGGAAGATGAAGACATGGTGCTGCACAAGAGAGAAATCACGTGAGGGAGGGAAGAGGGACCATTATGTGCGTTTTGGGTGCTGGAATGTGAGGAGAAGAAATTAGCATGGTGGTTATTGTTTCATGAAGAAAGAAGAAAAAGAAGAATAAAAGAAGTGGAAAAGAAGAAGAAGAAAAATGTGATATGTAGAAGAAGAAAGAAAATGAGAAAGAAAGAGGAAAAGAAGGTGGTGGGCGTCGGTTTGTTGCTGCCAGGGGAAGAAAAACGTGAAGGAGAAAAGGAAAGTAAAAGTATGGAAGAAAGGAAATGAATAAATATTGAAGTCTGGTGGTGATGCTTCTGAGAGAGAGAACGTGAGTGAGGGAGGATAAGGACGGATGGTTAAGATATTTAGGGAGAAGATATTTTAAAAGTAGTACGAATTGATTTAGACACCGAATGATTTAACTCATAGAGTTAAGAAAAATATAGGGGTGATATATTATATCCCAAAAATTAAGAGGAACTCTATGAAATGATAAAATAAAATTTGGATCACTTTGGGCAAAATAAAACGATCCATCGACAAGAAAATGAGTAAAAACTGAGCTAAAGAATAACTGTTAGACAATTAGAACAAATATGACGTTGTCATATTATGCAATTAATCTAAGTATCGATCCAAGAAAGGGCGATACTTGCATCGGGTTCATTTAAGTGAGAAAATTGCTTGAACGCAGTATGCTTCAAAATATACCGCAAAACTACTTTTTGCAATTGATGTCGGGTGAGAAAACTTCCTTCTGAAGAAAGATTGGAAACGTCGAAACAAATCTGGCAACGGGACGGAAACTTCGTTAAAGTCCCGAATAGAAAAAGTCTTCATCCATCGCTCGAATCTAGGGTTTCGAAGCAAAGAAATTAGCGTCGTCAGACTTCCGAAAAATGAATACTATCGTGCGTACAATCCAGGGTTCCGAAATGAAACGCTGGTCGAAGGAAAAATAAAGAGAACCTTAAATTTTCTAAGGATTCGAAATCTCACTTAATACGTTGCTCTAAAAGCGAAATTAGCCCTATTCTGGACACGCTCGCCATAAGGCAGGTGTGCAGACGACTCGCAATAATTCCTACAGCGACTACGCAACCATTCCTCAAACAATTCCTGAACTTTCTTCTTCATTGATCTTTCTCAACAACAACCCTGTCACGCTTACACTGATTCTATGCGTGAGTCGGAAATTAACTTGTTCTGCAAATCCAGGTCTTACAATACTCCCCTCCAAAAAAGAAAGTTTCGTCCTCGAAACTCAGATTCTGCGAAAATTCCGGAATACAGTTCCCTGATCTTGTCTTCCAATTCCCATGTAGTATTGCCCGTCTCATTGTTCCTCATAACCTTTACTTAAGCAATCTGTTTTCCCCTTAACTGTTTCACTCTTCTATCCCCACTGCTAACTGTCGGCGTCTCAAAAGACAAACCATCATTCAACTTCATGTTGTCTGGCTCGATCACTTGCGTCGGATCTCTGCTTGAAATGATACCGGTTGGCACTCCGTGCAGTCGCACAATCTTAGCCACTTGCTTCTTTACTTTCGGTCGTCCGAAATTCTTCTTAAACTCGGTGCCTCTCTGTCATTTCAAAGTAAATACTCAACTTGTCCTCGTGATCTTCATCTACAGTCCAAAACTCCACTTGTCGTTCGATAACTCCTAGACGAGTCATCCCCTTGGAAACCGCTAGTCCATTAAAAACACCTCTAACTTCGTAACTATCTTTACACACAGCAAGAAATCAAACTTCTACTTAGTCACTATTCGACTTAAAGCTCGACTTATGTCCTTATTTCTTGTCCTTCCCTAATCTTATCCCCTTCAACATCAAATTTATCCACAACTTATAAGATAATCCTCCTCTTAATATCTAACAATCCATTATTATCGTCTTCTTCCTAAAAACTTCCCTCACACAAACCTATTTACAGTTACTGAAATCCCTAACACTTCGCACAAATCGAGACTTATC
>NC_080042.1:13178498-13214088 GCF_012489685.1 Lotus japonicus
AAGAAACGTCTAAACTGAGTTCTGGTCATTTGTTCAGGAGCATAGTAGTTCCTGGAGCCATAGGAGTAGTTTCGCGACACGCGAGAATTGTTGACGTAGGAAGATCCCTGGCCCAAGTCGATTTTCTGCCACTTTTGGTGTTGTTTTGGCTTTGGAGGTGCTGGCCTGAACCATTGGTTCTTTGGTAACCCAGCATAAGGGACATAAGTCTTGTCCTTGCCTCTTAACTTTTGGCCTTTTTGGCCATCGAGTTCCTGCTCTCTCTCAACCCACTCCTCGTGGGGATACTTCAGTCTTCTAGACACAGGCACTTTCTTTTGATAGTGTCTCTTCATTTCAGAGTCTTGGTAGGCTTTAACTGCAGACTTGTCGAAGACTGCGCTGCATCGAGGGCATAGCATGACTTCTTTCTCGCCATCTTTGCTCCGGGATAGAAATTCAACAAGAGTTTCTCCAGCCTTGGGGTAAACTTCATCCAAGCTCACCTCTTTCTCGATCTCTGGTTCCTCAACTGCAGTGCTTTTCTCTTTTGCCTCTCCGAGTGTCAAACCCAGATCTAGCTTTTTAGAAATTTCGACCATGCAAATATGGAGAGGTTCCACAAGTTGGTCTCAGCCACCTGCAACGGATCAGAGTCAATCTTCATCTGGCCCTTAGCTTTCTCATCATACTTGAGTCTTTCTGAATCCAATTCCCCCTGCACAGGATCCCTGAAACGAACACACTGTGAGGTCCAATGACCAAAAGAGTTGTGATACTTACAATATTTCTTGCCTTTCCTTTGTTCAGGAGAAGGAAGCTTTTGGTCTTTAGGGAGCACAAGCAGACCATCAGACACATGTATATATCATAAATTGGCATCACATTTGGTCACATCAAAAGTATAATTTTTCACAGCAGGAGTAGTATCCTTGGGGCTTTCTTCCTCAAGTTTGTTTTCATAAGGTTTCAATGCTTTACAAACGTAAGGATCACCTAGCTGGAGCTCAGCCAGATTGACATCATTTATGTAAACGTCTGCAGGAACTTCTCGATAAAACACACGGATTTCGACACACTGGATCAGCGTCAATGTACGCTACTTTCTCCTTCTTTGGCCACTTTTTGCATCACACAGGGTTATCATCTGGCTCTTCCTCAACATAGTAGTCTTCCTCGCTTTCTGTAACCTCTGAGATTCTGTCGAATTCTGCAGGTAAGATAGACACTATGCAAATGATGTTGAGATCTTCTCCATCACTGTCATCGAAATCTTCAAGCATGTCTACATCCTCATCTTCAGCTGCATCTTTTGCCTTTTCCTTGGCCGGGTCTGGAGGCAAAGTCATTCCCTGTTTGATGGCGTGGTCCAGCTGATTGATAATTGACGCCACGCTAGGTTCATTGTTAGGATTGTCTTCTGCCTTTATGTGCCATAGCGAACGGAACTTGCCACCTCTTTCCCTTTCAGCTTTCCTTTTCCTCAAGAAACGTCTAAACTGAGTTCTGGTCATTTGTTCAGGAGCAGAGTAGTTCCTGGAGCCATAGAAGTAGTTTCGCGACACGCGAGAATTGTTGACGTAGGAAGATCCCTGGCCCAAGTCGATTTTCTGCCACTTTTGGTGTTGTTTTGGCTTTGGAGGTGCTGGCCTGAACCATTGGTTCTTTGGTAACCCAGCATAAGGGACATAAGTCTTGTCCTTGCCTCTTAACTTTTGGCCTTTTTGGCCATCGAGTTCCTGCTCTCTCTCAACCCACTCCTCGTGGGGACACTTCAGTCTTCTAGACACAGGCACTTTCTTTTGATAGTGTCTCTTCATTTCAGAGTCTTGGTAGGCTTTAACTGCAGACTTGTCGAAGACTGCGCTGCATCGAGGGCATAGCATGACTTCTTTCTCGCCATCTTTGCTCCGGGATAGAAATTCAACAAGAGTTTCTCCAGCCTTGGGGTAAACTTCATCCAAGCTCACCTCTTTCTCGATCTCTGGTTCCTCAACTGCAGTGCTTTTCTCTTTTGCCTCTCCGAGTGTCAAACCCAGATCTAGCTTTTTAGAAATATCGACCATGCAAATATGGAGAGGTTCCACATAGTTGGTCTCAGCCACCTGCAACGGATCAGAGTCAATCTTCATCTGGCCCTTAGCTTTCTCATCATACTTGAGTCTTTCTGAATCCAATTCCCCCTGCACAGGATCCCTGAAACGAACACACTGTGAGGTCCAATGACCAAAAGAGTTGTGATACTTACAATATTTCTTGCCTTTCCTTTGTTCAGGAGAAGGAAGCTTTTGGTCTTTAGGGAGCACAAGCAGACCATCAGACACATGTATATCATAAATTGCATCACATTTGGTCACATCAAAAGTATAATTTTTCACAGCAGGAGTAGTATCCTTGGGGCTTTCTTCCTCAAGTTTGTTTTCATAAGGTTTCAATGCTTTACAAACGTAAGGATCACCTGGCTGGAGCTCAGCCAGATTGACATCATTTATGTAAACGTCTGCAGGAACTTCTCGATAAACACACGGATTTCGACACACTGGATCAGCGTCAATGTACGCTACTTTCTCCTTCTTTGGCCACTTTTTGCATCACACAGGGTTATCATCTGGCTCTTCCTCAACATAGTAGTCTTCCTCGCTTTCTGTAACCTCTGAGATTCTGTCGAATTCTGCAGGTAAGATAGACACTATGCAAATGATGTTGAGATCTTCTCCATCACTGTCATCGAAATCTTCAAGCATGTCTTCATCCTCATCTTCAGCTGCATCTTTTGCCTTTTCCTTGGCCGGGTCTGGAGGCAAAGTCATTCCCTGTTTGATGGCGTGGTCCAGCTGATTGATAATTGACGCCACGCTAGGTTCATTGTTAGGATTGTCTTCTGCCTTTATGTGCCATAGCGAACGGAACTTGCCACCTCTTTCCCTTTCAGCTTTCCTTTTCCTCAAGAAACGTCTAAACTGAGTTCTGGTCATTTGTTCAGGAGCATAGTAGTTCCTGGAGCCATAGGAGTAGTTTCGCGACACGCGAGAATTGTTGACGTAGGAAGATCCCTGGCCCAAGTCGATTTTCTGCCACTTTTGGTGTTGTTTTGGCTTTGGAGGTGCTGGCCTGAACCATTGGTTCTTTGGTAACCCAGCATAAGGGACATAAGTCTTGTCCTTGCCTCTTAACTTTTGGCCTTTTTGGCCATCGAGTTCCTGCTCTCTCTCAACCCACTCCTCGTGGGGATACTTCAGTCTTCTAGACACAGGCACTTTCTTTTGATAGTGTCTCTTCATTTCAGAGTCTTGGTAGGCTTTAACTGCAGACTTGTCGAAGACTGCGCTGCATCGAGGGCATAGCATGACTTCTTTCTCGCCATCTTTGCTCCGGGATAGAAATTCAACAAGAGTTTCTCCAGCCTTGGGGTAAACTTCATCCAAGCTCACCTCTTTCTCGATCTCTGGTTCCTCAACTGCAGTGCTTTTCTCTTTTGCCTCTCCGAGTGTCAAACCCAGATCTAGCTTTTTAGAAATATCGACCATGCAAATATGGAGAGGTTCCACATAGTTGGTCTCAGCCACCTGCAACGGATCAGAGTCAATCTTCATCTGGCCCTTAGCTTTCTCATCATACTTGAGTCTTTCTGAATCCAATTCCCCCTGCACAGGATCCCTGAAACGAACACACTGTGAGGTCCAATGACCAAAAGAGTTGTGATACTTACAATATTTCTTGCCTTTCCTTTGTTCAGGAGAAGGAAGCTTTTGGTCTTTAGGGAGCACAAGCAGACCATCAGACACATGTATATCATAAATTGCATCACATTTGGTCACATCAAAAGTATAATTTTTCACAGCAGGAGTAGTATCCTTGGGGCTTTCTTCCTCAAGTTTGTTTTCATAAGGTTTCAATGCTTTACAAACGTAAGGATCACCTGGCTGGAGCTCAGCCAGATTGACATCATTTATGTAAACGTCTGCAGGAACTTCTCGATAAACACACGGATTTCGACACACTGGATCAGCGTCAATGTACGCTACTTTCTCCTTCTTTGGCCACTTTTTGCATCACACAGGGTTATCATCTGGCTCTTCCTCAACATAGTAGTCTTCCTCGCTTTCTGTAACCTCTGAGATTCTGTCGAATTCTGCAAGTAAGATAGACACTATGCAAATGATGTTGAGATCTTCTCCATCACTGTCATCGAAATCTTCAAGCATGTCTTCATCCTCATCTTCAGCTGCATCTTTTGCCTTTTCCTTGGCCGGGTCTGGAGGCAAAGTCATTCCCTGTTTGATGGCGTGGTCCAGCTGATTGATAATTGACGCCACGCTAGGTTCATTGTTAGGATTGTCTTCTGCCTTTATGTGCCATAGCGAACGGAACTTGCCACCTCTTTCCCTTTCAGCTTTCCTTTTCCTCAAGAAACGTCTAAACTGAGTTCTGGTCATTTGTTCAGGAGCATAGTAGTTCCTGGAGCCATAGGAGTAGTTTCGCGACACGCGAGAATTGTTGACGTAGGAAGATCCCTGGCCCAAGTCGATTTTCTGCCACTTTTGGTGTTGTTTTGGCTTTGGAGGTGCTGGCCTGAACCATTGGTTCTTTGGTAACCCAGCATAAGGGACATAAGTCTTGTCCTTGCCTCTTAACTTTTGGCCTTTTTGGCCATCGAGTTCCTGCTCTCTCTCAACCCACTCCTCGTGGGGATACTTCAGTCTTCTAGACACAGGCACTTTCTTTTGATAGTGTCTCTTCATTTCAGAGTCTTGGTAGGCTTTGGCTGCAGACTTTTCGAAGACTGCGCTGCATCGAGGGCATAGCATGACTTCTTTCTCGCCATCTTTGCTCCGGGATAGAAATTCAACAAGAGTTTCTCCAGCCTTGGGGTAAACTTCATCCAAGCTCACCTCTTTCTCGATCTCTGGTTCCTCAACTGCAGTGCTTTTCTCTTTTGCCTCTCCGAGTGTCAAACCCAGATCTAGCTTTTTAGAAATATCGACCATGCAAATATGGAGAGGTTCCACATAGTTGGTCTCAGCCACCTGCAACGGATCAGAGTCAATCTTCATCTGGCCCTTAGCTTTCTCATCATACTTGAGTCTTTCTGAATCCAATTCCCCCTGCACAGGATCCCTGAAACGAACACACTGTGAGGTCCAATGACCAAAAGAGTTGTGATACTTACAATATTTCTTGCCTTTCCTTTGTTCAGGAGAAGGAAGCTTTTGGTCTTTAGGGAGCACAAGCAAACCATCAGACACATGTATATCATAAATTGCATCACATTTGGTCACATCAAAAGTATAATTTTTCACAGCAGGAGTAGTATCCTTGGGGCTTTCTTCCTCAAGTTTGTTTTCATAAGGTTTCAATGCTTTACAAACGTAAGGATCACCTGGCTGGAGTTAGCCAGATTGACATCATTCATGTAAACGTCTGCAGGAACTTCTCGATAAACACACGGATTTCGACACACTGGATCAACGTCAATGTACGCTACTTTCTCCTTCTTTGGCCACTTTTTGCATCACACAGGGTTATCATCTGGCTCTTCCTCAACATAGTAGTCTTCCTCGCTTTCTGTAACCTCTGAGATTCTGTCGAATTCTGCAGGTAAGATAGACACTATGCAAATGATGTTGAGATCTTCTCCATCACTGTCATCGAAATCTTCAAGCATGTCTTCATCCTCATCTTCAGCTGCATCTTTTGCCTTTTCCTTGGCCGGGTCTCGAGGCAAAGTCATTCCCTGTTTGATGGCGTGGTCCAGCTGATTGATAATTGACGCCACGCTAGGTTCATTGTTAGGATTGTCTTCTGCCTTTATGTGCCATAGCGAACGGAACTTGCCACCTCTTTCCCTTTCAGCTTTCCTTTTCCTCAAGAAACATCTAAACTGAGTTCTGGTCATTTGTTCAGGAGCATAGTAGTTCCTGGAGCCATAGGAGTAGTTTCGCGACACGCGAGAATTGTTGACGTAGGAAGATCCCTGGCCCAAGTCGATTTTCTGCCACTTTTGGTGTTGTTTTGGCTTTGGAGGTGCTGGCCTGAACCATTGGTTCTTTGGTAACCCAGCATAAGGGACATAAGTCTTGTCCTTGCCTCTTAACTTTTGGCCTTTTTGGCCATCGAGTTCCTGCTCTCTCACAACCCACTCCTCATGGGGATACTTCAGTCTTCTAGACACAGGCACTTTCTTTTGTTAGTGTCTCTTCATTTCAGAGTCTTGGTAGGCTTTGGCTGCAGACTTGTCGAAGACTGCGCTTGTAACACCCCGATTTCGGTGGCGTCACTTTAGTAACCAAAAGTAAACTTAATGCGGAAAAACGTGAATATTTTTTTTTTTGATAATAACTAAGACAAGACTGAATTAAATAAAACCCAAATGCGAAAAGTAATAAAACTAATATACAATATATAAACAGCCCCCGCTGTAGTACTAACCTCGTCACGAGTAAACCTCCAGTGACGGAAAGAAAAGTGTAGCGCCCGAAGGCAATATGTACAGACTGAAAATAAAGGTGAAGTGTCCGCAACACCATCCCTCAAAACTGAAAATCAGCTGGCCCATCGGCCTGAAGCAAGACCTCCTAAGTCCAACCAACTCTCTGTGATTCCTGTAAAGAAACCACACAAAAGCTATAGGTGGGAAGCTACCCTGTCCCAAAAGAAACAAATGATGTTCAGAGCTAAGACTCTACTCCTACACTAATCCCATCTCGAGGAGCTCACACCAGCACTAAGACCTACATGCTAGCGTGGTCGTCGCCCAAATCTGAATTCAGAACGACCTAGTCTAAGTACACCATCCGTCCTCCTCTCACTACCGCGATACGCTCCAGTTTCTGCATCTTAACCCTAGTTCCTCCCGAAGGATGAACCATCATGGATCAGCCCGCCAAAGACATCTGACAAAGGGCGTTTGTTCGCCAAAGCACACACAGAAGACGCGAGGGTCAACTCCAAAGAATTATGTAAATAATAGCACCAATAAATATAAATGAAATAATAGCCACTTAGGCTTATAACTAGGGATAACATCCTAGGGTTGCATACTTCCACAAAGAATATAACGACTGTAAATCACAGTTAACATGCATCAAGTAGAACTACAAGTATCAAACACACTCATCATGTAGTCAGATCAGCATAAAACCCGAATAACGTCACTCTGCTTGGCGACGGAACAAACCGACAACGTCACTCTGCTTGGCGACGGAACAAAACCACAACGTCACTCTGCTTGGCGACGGAACAAAACCACAACGTCACTCTGCTTGGCGACGGGACAAAACCACAACGTCACTCTGCTTGGCGACGGAACAAAACCACAACGTCACTCTGCTTGGCGACGGGACAAAACCACAACGTCACTCTGCTTGGCGACGGGACAAACCCACAACGTCACTCTGCTTGGCGACGGGACAAAACCACAACGTCACTCTGCTTGGCGACGGGACAAACCAAAGGTATTGCCACTTATAGGTTGGGCACCTCGAGACGGTCGTAACACTAGCCTCGTGTTTAACCATTTCTGCTCGGGCGTCACTTATCACCTTTGGCTATAGTCAAGACGGTACAAACTCTACATGGTCTGACCATTTCTGCTTGCTATGCCGAACATCAACAGGCACGATACAACTCTACATGGATGATCGTTACCTCCTGTTGTGCCAGGTATAGTCAGGACCGATCCAACTCTGCATGGCTGATCGTTACTTCCTGCTATACCGAAGTACTCTGCTTGGCACTTCATAACAACACATAGCTGCTCCAACAGCACAAGAGTATCAAATACTCGGGAACTATCAATTCCCCGGACTTATCCCCAGGATAGCCCAACAACATAGCTGCTCCCACAGCACAACAACAAACGCTGCTCCAACAGCCCGACATCAAACGCTGCTCCAACAGCACAACAACGACATACTCAACACTTGGATCTGACGACACTTCTCGTTTTCCAAAACTATGATTTTCATCCAAAGCCTCCTTTCGAGATTATTACCCTTACTTAAAGATTTAGAGGTTGTTTAATGTCTTATGAATTTTCTTTTCAAAATAATATCCTTTTTAGTCTTATCGCAATTCCTATAAGTTCTCGGGATCTTCGAATCCCCAAATGACTCCAGAGAATGTCTCGATCCATAAACCCTATACAAGGCCCGAACCTCGTTCGTCCTATCAAACTTTCTCAAAACTCTCAAAATAAAATCGGCATGACCTGCCCGCTATTCTCACCGTTCAGAATCTCAGATTTCCAGTGTAAAGCATATTTAAATCCTCACAATCAACAACATGTCATATATCAATAAATCGCATCATAAACACTTAGCACTTAGCATATAAAGCATGCACCACACATCCTAGATTACCCACATAGCACATAACATGTAAGTCAATCTTCAAAAACATTCAGTAGATGAATCATCTACATTGTCAGCCGAAGCCTCAGAAAACATTTTCAATCACACACAATCTCAGTGCATAAACAGTAAACAATGTCGAAATATCGACCCTAAGCATTAACTAGAGATTCAGTGAGAAGCCCTCACCTGTAGGTTCTCCAGAATAATCAACTAGTGCTTCCTCGCACTCAAAGTGTTGTTCCTCAGGAAATTCCTCAAAAGTTCCTTTAAAACAAAATCACAGAAATACTATCAGAATCTATCGGAAACTAAGCTATCGATACTTACTAAGGTTACTCGAAGTAATCTATACTCTAAGGTACGATAATCTAGCGCGAAAGACAAGTTTTCGGAAAAAAGGAAATTTCTTCCTCCCCCTTAATAGGGCTCGGCCACTTTGGCTAATTATGGGGCTCGATTTTTCTTCGATCAAACTTGGTTCCTATGCTTTCATAAGCCGTAACTAAGGGTATTCTGAACTCGGAAAAATTATCGGATCGAAAACTGTCGCAGGGGTATTTTGGTCATGATTTTTAACTTAGGATTTTCAAAACTGAAATCCCAAAAATAAAATTTTGCAGGGACGTCACCAACGACGTTTATGACAACTAATCCTACTAGCACTAAGCTAAGGCGATAGTTTTCAGCCTAAAGGTTGAAGCTTTACTCCAAAAACTCCAAAATGGGTATTTTAGGATAAAATCGATTCCGGCGGAATTCCGGCGACATAACGGAAAATCTAATCCGGCAGAAGTGATCTTGGGCACATATAGAAGAGGTTTAGAATCAGAAATGAAAGATTCAGGATAGTTTTGCAAAAACCCATAAACTATCCACTCAGAAAACTCTACAGAAAAGCTATGGAAAAAGCGATCAGAGGTAAGGATTAGCGACTATACCTCGAAACCTTGAAGCAGCAACTGATTAATCAATGATCAAGCAAGAAATGAAGAAAAGCTCTTCTTCCTCTTCCTTCTATGGAGCTCGCGGCCTTGGAGAGAAAATGGAGGAGTTCTTGTAATTTTTCTCACCTTTCTTGCTATATATAGAAAATGGTAATTCGCGGGAAAATGAAAGTTTCGCGAATCTGATTTTTCCGGCGTCATTCTCCGTGAATTATTAGATATGTTTTGGCAAAGGAATTCCTAAGCTAAGAAGATGTCTCCTTGTATTTTTGGCAACTAATGCAAAGTCGGTGCAAAGTCGGTGTAAAACTATTTTACCCGATAAGTTGCTTTTTGCATCGAATGTCGGAATGGAAAACTTCCTTCTGAAGAAAGATTGAAATCATCAAGAGAAATGGGTGTACGCGTGTAGAATATTCATTTGAAGCTCTGAATAGATAAAGTCTTCATTGTCGAGAAATTCTAGGGTTTTGAAATACCAGGGATTCGGTTTCGGCAAACTTCCGATGATTGGAATCGGACGTTCGTAGATCCTAGAGTTTCGCCTCGAAACGATTTTGATATATGGAAAAAGAGAAGTTCTAACATTTCTCTGAAGATTTTTGGAATTAACTGCTATCGTGCCTAAAAGTGAAAAACTAGCTATTTATTCGGGTTTCGCCCTAGGTTTAAGCGTATAACGATCGTGCTATAACTTTTATCGACATCCATACGATCCTCAGACTTTTCCTGAACTTTCTCCTTCATACATTTATTTCATTTGGTAAACTCTAGTTCAGGTTTCCCTTCACGATACATCAACCCTAATCGTGAATAAGAAGTTTATTCACTTAGCATAAGCTTAAAAAAACTTGGGTCTTACATTACTACCCTCCAAAAAGAAAGTTTCGTCCTCGAAACTTAAGGGTCCGTAAAAGTTCTGGATATTATTCCTTGATCTTTTCTTCTAATACCCATATAGCACCGTCCGTGTCTTTGTTCCAAATAACTTTTCACTAAAACACTCTGCTTTCCCTTCGATTGTTTCACTCTTTTAGCCCCAATGCTGGTTCGACGGCGTCTCAAAAGACATATCATCTTCCAACTCTATGTTGTCCGGTTCGACCACTTGCGTTGGGTCTCCGTTTGAAGTAATACTTGTTGGCACTCGTGCAATTGCACAACATTAACCACTCGTTCCTTCGCTTTTGTTCGTCCAAAATGTTGTTTAGAAACTCGGTACATCTCTACGCTCCGGAGTGAATGCTCAACTTGTCCTCGTGACGTGCACTCATGATCCAAAACTCAACTCAATCGCTTGATCACTCCTAGACGAAACATTACGTTGGAATCTAATAATCCATTAATGTCACTTCCAACTCCGTAAATATCGTCGCTCGCACCATGAAATCAATCTTCTACTTAGTCATCATTCAAATTAAAACTCGACCATGAGTCTTAATACCTTGTATATGACAAGACTCATCCCCTTTATCATCAATTCATCGACCACTCACAAGCTAATCATCCTCTTATTATCTAACAATCCATTATTGTTGTCTCCGTCCTCAAGACCTTCCTTACTCAAACCAATTTAGACTTACTGAAATTCCTAACGCTTCGCATAAATCGAGACTTATCCTCTAGAAGATCAGTTCATAACTGTACCTCAAAGGTCTTAACTAGTCATTTTATCATCCGATCCTCCAACCTTCTGAGGTTTAACTACTATCGTAACTGCTATCACCACTACATCCCTTATTCATACATGATTTTCAACTCCCTAAGTCAATCTTAATCATAGGATTCTTATTCAACTGAGCAAAATTCACTTGCTAACTCTAGCATGCATCACCGAAGTCCATGACAAAGTTCCATTCACTATTAGACTCTGAGTAGCCTGTCCAAATATGATAACTTCAAGTATTCATCTTAATACTAACACTTTCCTTCTTGTAACTTGATTACCATCTCGTCGATAAACTTCTTAATCCCTCAATACTCCTTAAGTGAATATCCATTTCTTAAAACTATAACTCCTCCGCTTACCCAAACAACCTGATAAGTGTCGTCACGTTCTCACACTCATAACTGGATCTTGATATCCATAGTCATAACTTGTTATGCTAACATCATTCAAATCTTATCACATGGTTCATTATGTCCGCAGTCTCATAATCAACATCAATCGATTACCAACTTATAACCACCTTTAACACTCTACACAACTCAGAATTTCTTTACTTCAAGATCTCTCTTATACTATACCTCAAGGTCTTAATCCGCAACTCATCTTCAGATCTCCAATCTCCTACTCGTACGTGATTCTCAACTCTCAAGGTCAATCTTAACCCTAAGATTCCAATCCAACTTAGTAAATCTCACTTAGTAATCTGAGCATATTTTCTTTGAAATCCATATCAACAACCTCAAGGATTCAACTTATGCTAAAACTTTCTTTTTCTACTTAATCATTGATTCAACACTTAGTCACTCCCGAAAACTCCTGACGATTCTCTAAGTCTTACACATTCAAGTTAAACTTCCTGGGCTTAAAATCTAAACTTTTATCTAGTTTGCATCGGTAATGTCCTTTGACCCTTTAACACTTTTCAAGTGAAAATTCATTTCTTAAGACTATAATGTCTCCACAAATTAATCATGTACTTAGCAAAACTTATTCCTCGAACTCGACTACAACAATCTAGTTCAAAGTTAATTCTTCTCCATCTTGCTACTTATCAAGCTATCATCTATAACCTGATTAAATCCAACCTATTTGGTCTCTAACAATTCCACTCTGTAATCACATAACCTATGACTTCATAACTTCCGAGAAAATACCTAATATGTTTCCAATATTAAATCTTTTGACTGAGTCTACTTCTACTTGGAGTAATCACACGAACCAACCAATTAATGTCTAAACGACAATCATCAACTTCCAAAGGTTCAATTCTTAATCTTGTACAATCAAGTGCTTAACACGAACTTTCCTCCCAAATTCAACTAATCTTCGATCAGATCAAGTTAATCTTACCAATCCTTCTATCAAAGTCCATAGCCAGCTGTGATTCCGAATATCACCCCCTCAATATTAAGTTGATCAGACCTAATACATCGAAGTTGGAAATCTAGAAAAACCTACTGGATCAGTCAATGAGTTCCTATCATCCAATAGTCACAAATATCTTGATATTAAATCCTCAATAATGTCGCTACGGAACTACACACTCTCGACATCATACGTATACTATCCATACGAAATCTCTCTGTGATTCATTCTTTAGCTTCAAGCTTCTGGTCAAACGCATCGGTACAAGACTACTTTCTAGGCTTAACGTGTTATCTTAAACCTCGGGTACTTCTATAGCTAAAATACGAGCTACGTTCAAATAAGGTATTAGTAGGCGTAATAACTATAAGGTCAAAGCTTAGACAGTATAAATAAGTTAGGTGTGTTTGCACACGCTACGAGAGTAATGGAATATATTATACTGAAATGAGAAAGAATGGTTAGAAAGTTACCATCGTTCTGTTAAGTTAGACAAACAGTTAGTACTCATCATAAGATAGCATTTCCATAACTATACAATATGATTAAGCAATAACTTCAATCAATTTTTAAGCGAAAAATCGCTTGCAGACAATCAATTTTCACTCTTTGTAGAGTCACACAACCTAGCACAGAAGACCTATTCCCCAACAACTCCCGAAAGACTCGACCGTGCTCTGATACCACAATGTAACACCCCGATTTCGGTGGCGTCACTTTAGTAACCAAAAGTAAACTTAATGCGGAAAAACGTGAATATTTTTTTTTTTGATAATAACTAAGACAAGACTGAATTAAATAAAACCCAAATGCGAAAAGTAATAAAACTAATATACAATATATAAACAGCCCCCGCTGTAGTACTAACCTCGTCACGAGTAAACCTCCAGTGACGGAAAGAAAAGTGTAGCGCCCGAAGGCAATATGTACAGACTGAAAATAAAGGTGAAGTGTCCGCAACACCATCCCTCAAAACTGAAAATCAGCTGGCCCATCGGCCTGAAGCAAGACCTCCTAAGTCCAACCAACTCTCTGTGATTCCTGTAAAGAAACCACACAAAAGCTATAGGTGGGAAGCTACCCTGTCCCAAAAGAAACAAATGATGTTCAGAGCTAAGACTCTACTCCTACACTAATCCCATCTCGAGGAGCTCACACCAGCACTAAGACCTACATGCTAGCGTGGTCGTCGCCCAAATCTGAATTCAGAACGACCTAGTCTAAGTACACCATCCGTCCTCCTCTCACTACCGCGATACGCTCCAGTTTCTGCATCTCAACCCTAGTTCCTCCCGAAGGATGAACCATCATGGATCAGCCCGCCAAAGACATCTGACAAAGGGCGTTTGTTCGCCAAAGCACACACAGAAGACGCGAGGGTCAACTCCAAAGAATTATGTAAATAATAGCACCAATAAATATAAATGAAATAATAGCCACTTAGGCTTATAACTAGGGATAACATCCTAGGGTTGCATACTTCCACAAAGAATATAACGACTGTAAATCACAGTTAACATGCATCAAGTAGAACTACAAGTATCAAACACACTCATCATGTAGTCAGATCAGCATAAAACCCGAATAACGTCACTCTGCTTGGCGACGGAACAAACCGACAACGTCACTCTGCTTGGCGACGGAACAAAACCACAACGTCACTCTGCTTGGCGACGGAACAAAACCACAACGTCACTCTGCTTGGCGACGGGACAAAACCACAACGTCACTCTGCTTGGCGACGGAACAAAACCACAACGTCACTCTGCTTGGCGACGGGACAAAACCACAACGTCACTCTGCTTGGCGACGGGACAAAACCACAACGTCACTCTGCTTGGCGACGAGACAAAACCACAACGTCACTCTGCTTGGCGACGGGACAAACCAAAGGTATTGCCACTTATAGGTTGGGCACCTCGAGACGGTCGTAACACTAGCCTCGTGTTTAACCATTTCTGCTCGGGCGTCACTTATCACCTTTGGCTATAGTCAAGACGGTACAAACTCTACATGGTCTGACCATTTCTGCTTGCTATGCCGAACATCAACAGGCACGATACAACTCTACATGGATGATCGTTACCTCCTGTTGTGCCAGGTATAGTCAGGACCGATCCAACTCTGCATGGCTGATCGTTACTTCCTGCTATACCGAAGTACTCTGCTTGGCACTTCATAACAACACATAGCTGCTCCAACAGCACAAGAGTATCAAATACTCGGGAACTATCAATTCCCCGGACTTATCCCCAGGATAGCCCAACAACATAGCTGCTCCCACAGCACAACAACAAACGCTGCTCCAACAGCCCGACATCAAACGCTGCTCCAACAGCACAACAACGACATACTCAACACTTGGATCTGACGACACTTCTCGTTTTCCAAAACTATGATTTTCATCCAAAGCCTCCTTTCGAGATTATTACCCTTACTTAAAGATTTAGAGGTTGTTTAATGTCTTATGAATTTTCTTTTCAAAATAATATCCTTTTTAGTCTTATCGCAATTCCTATAAGTTCTCGGGATCTTCGAATCCCCAAATGACTCCAGAGAATGTCTCGATCCATAAACCCTATACAAGGCCCGAACCTCGTTCGTCCTATCAAACTTTCTCAAAACTCTCAAAATAAAATCGGCATGACCTGCCCGCTATTCTCACCGTTCAGAATCTCAGATTTCCAGTGTAAAGCATATTTAAATCCTCACAATCAACAACATGTCATATATCAATAAATCGCATCATAAACACTTAGCACTTAGCATATAAAGCATGCACCACACATCCTAGATTACCCACATAGCACATAGCATGTAAGTCAATCTTCAAAAACATTAGTAGATGAATCATCTACATTGTCAGCCGAAGCCTCAGAAAACATTTTCAATCACACACAATCTCAGTGCATAAACAGTAAACAATGTCGAAATATCGACCCTAAGCATTAACTAGAGATTCAGTGAGAAGCCCTCACCTGTAGGTTCTCCAGAATAATCAACTAGTGCTTCCTCGCACTCAAAGTGTTGTTCCTCAGGAAATTCCTCAAAAGTTCCTTTAAAACAAAATCACAGAAATACTATCAGAATCTATCGGAAACTAAGCTATCGATACTTACTAAGGTTACTCGAAGTAATCTATACTCTAAGGTACGATAATCTAGCGCGAAAGACAAGTTTTCGGAAAAAAGGAAATTTCTTCCTCCCCCTTAATAGGGCTCGGCCACTTTGGCTAATTATGGGGCTCGATTTTTCTTCGATCAAACTTGGTTCCTATGCTTTCATAAGCCGTAACTAAGGGTATTCTGAACTCGGAAAAATTATCGGATCGAAAACTGTCGCAGGGGTATTTTGGTCATGATTTTTAACTTAGGATTTTCAAAACTGAAATCCCAAAAATAAAATTTTGCAGGGACGTCACCAACGACGTTTATGACAACTAATCCTACTAGCACTAAGCTAAGGCGATAGTTTTCAGCCTAAAGGTTGAAGCTTTACTCCAAAATGGGTATTTTAGGCTAAAATCGATTCCGGCGGAATTCCGGCGACATAACGGAAAATCTAATCCGGCAGAAGTGATCTTGGGCACATATAGAAGAGGTTTAGAATCAGAAATGAAAGATTCAGGATAGTTTTGCAAAAACCCATAAACTATCCACTCAGAAAACTCTACAGAAAAGCTATGGAAAAAGCGATCAGAGGTAAGGATTAGCGACTATACCTCGAAACCTTGAAGCAGCAACTGATTAATCAACGATCAAGCAAGAAATGAAGAAAAGCTCTTCTTCCTCTTCCTTCTATGGAGCTCGCGGCCTTGGAGAGAAAATGGAGGAGTTCTTGTAATTTTTCTCACCTTTCTTGCTATATATAGAAAATGGTAATTCGCGGGAAAATGAAAGTTTCGCGAATCTGATTTTTCCGGCGTCATTCTCCGTGAATTATTAGATATGTTTTGGCAAAGGAATTCCTAAGCTAAGAAGATGTCTCCTTGTATTTTTGGCAACTAATGCAAAGTCGGTGCAAAGTCGGTGTAAAACTATTTTACCCGATAAGTTGCTTTTTGCATCGAATGTCGGAATGGAAAACTTCCTTCTGAAGAAAGATTGAAATCATCAAGAGAAATGGGTGTACGCGTGTAGAATATTCATTTGAAGCTCTGAATAGATAAAGTCTTCATTGTCGAGAAATTCTAGGGTTTTGAAATACCAGGGATTCGGTTTCGGCAAACTTCCGATGATTGGAATCGGACGTTCGTAGATCCTAGAGTTTCGCCTCGAAACGATTTTGATATATGGAAAAAGAGAAGTTCTAACATTTCTCTGAAGATTTTTGGAATTAACTGCTATCGTGCCTAAAAGTGAAAAACTAGCTATTTATTCGGGTTTCGCCCTAGGTTTAAGCGTATAACGATCGTGCTATAACTTTTATCGACATCCATACGATCCTCAGACTTTTCCTGAACTTTCTCCTTCATACATTTATTTCATTTGGTAAACTCTAGTTCAGGTTTCCCTTCACGATACATCAACCCTAATCGTGAATAAGAAGTTTATTCACTTAGCATAAGCTTAAAAAAACTTGGGTCTTACAGCGCTGCATCGAGGGCATAGCATGACTTCTTTCTCGCCATCTTTGCTCCGGGATAGAAATTCAACAAGAGTTTCTCCAGCCTTGGGGTAAACTTCATCGAAGCTCACCTCTTTCTCGATCTCTGGTTCCTCAACTGCAGTGCTTTTCTCTTTTGCCTCTCCGAGTGTCAAACCCAGATCTAGCTTTTTAGAAATATCGACCATGCAAATATGGAGAGGTTCCACATAGTTGGTCTCAGCCACCTGCAACGGATCAGAGTCAATCATCATCTGGCCCTTAGCTTTCTCATCATACTTGAGTCTTTCTGAATCCAATTCCCCCTGCACAGGATCCCTGAAACGAACACACTGTGAGGTCCAATGACCAAAAGAGTTGTGATACTTACAATATTTCTTGCCTTTCCTTTGTTCAGGAGAAGGAAGCTTTTGGTCTTTAGGGACCACAAGCAAACCATCAGACACAAGTATATCATAAATTGCATCACATTTGGTCACATCAAAAGTATAATTTTTCACAGCAGGAGTAGTATCCTTGGGGCTTTCTTCCTCAAGTTTGTTTTCATAAGGTTTCAATGCTTTACAAACGTAAGGATCACCTGGCTGGAGCTCAGCCAGATTGACATCATTTATGTAAACGTCTGCAGGAACTTCTCGATAAACACACGGATTTCGACACACTGGATCAGCGTCAATGTACGCTACTTTCACCTTCTTTGGCCACTTTTTGCATCACACAGGGTTATCATCTGGCTCTTCCTCAACATAGTAGTCTTCCTCGCTTTCTGTAACCTCTGAGATTCTGTCGAATTCTGCAGGTAAGATAGACACTATGCAAATGATGTTGAGATCTTCTCCATCACTGTCATCGAAATCTTCAAGCATGTCTTCATCCTCATCTTCAGCTGCATCTTTTGCCTTTTCCTTGGCCGGGTCTCGAGGCAAAGTCATTCCCTGTTTGATGGCGTGGTCCAGCTGATTGATAATTGACGCCACGCTAGGTTCATTGTTAGGATTGTCTTCTGCCTTTATGTGCCATAGCGAACGGAACTTGCCACCTCTTTCCCTTTCAGCTTTCCTTTTCCTCAAGAAACGTCTAAACTGAGTTCTGGTCATTTGTTCAGGAGCATAGTAGTTCCTGGAGCCATAGGAGTAGTTTCGCGACACGCGAGAATTGTTGACGTAGGAAGATCCCTGGCCCAAGTCGATTTTCTGCCACTTTTGGTGTTGTTTTGGCTTTGGAGGTGCTGGCCTGAACCATTGGTTCTTTGGTAACCCAGCATAAGGGACATAAGTCTTGTCCTTGCCTCTTAACTTTTGGCCTTTTTGGCCATCGAGTTCCTGCTCTCTCTCAACCCACTCCTCGTGGGGATACTTCAGTCTTCTAGACACAGGCACTTTCTTTTGATAGTGTCTCTTCATTTCAGAGTCTTGGTAGGCTTTGGCTGCAGACTTTTCGAAGACTGCGCTGCATCGAGGGCATAGCATGACTTCTTTCTCGCCATCTTTGCTCCGGGATAGAAATTCAACAAGAGTTTCTCCAGCCTTGGGGTAAACTTCATCCAAGCTCACCTCTTTCTCGATCTCTGGTTCCTCAACTGCAGTGCTTTTCTCTTTTGCCTCTCCGAGTGTCAAACCCAGATCTAGCTTTTTAGAAATATCGACCATGCAAATATGGAGAGGTTCCACATAGTTGGTCTCAGCCACCTGCAACGGATCAGAGTCAATCTTCATCTGGCCCTTAGCTTTCTCATCATACTTGAGTCTTTCTGAATCCAATTCCCCCTGCACAGGATCCCTGAAACGAACACACGGTGAGGTCCAATGACCAAAAGAGTTGTGATACTTACAATATTTCTTGCCTTTCCTTTGTTCAGGAGAAGGAAGCTTTTGGTCTTTAGGGAGCACAAGCAAACCATCAGACACATGTATATCATAAATTGCATCACATTTGGTCACATCAAAAGTATAATTTTTCACAGCAGGAGTAGTATCCTTGGGGCTTTCTTCCTCGAGTTTGTTTTCATAAGGTTTCAATGCTTTACAAACGTAAGGATCACCTGGCTGGAGCTCAGCCAGATTGACATCATTTATGTAATCGTCTGCAGGAACTTCTCGATAAACACACGGATTTCGACACACTGGATCAGCGTCAATGTACGCTACTTTCTCCTTCTTTGGCCACTTTTTGCATCACACAGGGTTATCATCTGGCTCTTCCTCAACATAGTAGTCTTCCTCGCTTTCTGTAACCTCTAAGATTCTGTCGAATTCTGCAGGTAAGATAGACACTATGCAAATGATGTTGAGATCTTCTCCATCACTGTCATCGAAATCTTCAAGCATGTCTTCATCCTCATCTTCAGCTGCATCTTTTGCCTTTTCCTTGGCCGGGTCTGGAGGCAAAGTCATTCCCTGTTTGATGGCGTGGTCCAGCTGATTGATAATTGACGCCACGCTAGGTTCATTGTTAGGATTGTCTTCTGCCTTTATGTGCCGTAGCGAACGGAACTTGCCACCTCTTTCCCTTTCAGCTTTCCTTTTCCTCAAGAAACGTCTAAACTGAGTTCTGGTCATTTGTTCAGGAGCATAGTAGTTCCTGGAGCCATAGGAGTAGTTTCGCGACACGCGAGAATTGTTGACGTAGGAAGATCCCTGGCCCAAGTCGATTTTCTGCCACTTTTGGTGTTGTTTTGGCTTTGGAGGTGCTGGCCTGAACCATTGGTTCTTTGGTAACCCAGCATAAGGGACATAAGTCTTGTCCTTGCCTCTTAACTTTTGGCCTTTTTGGCCATCGAGTTCCTGCTCTCTCTCAACCCACTCCTCGTGGGGATACTTCAGTCTTCTAGACACAAGCACTTTCTTTTGATAGTGTCTCTTCATTTCAGAGTCTTGGTAGGCTTTGGCTGCAGACTTGTCGAAGACTGCGCTGCATCGAGGGCATAGCATGACTTCTTTCTCGCCATCTTTGCTCCGGGATAGAAATTCAACAAGAGTTTCTCCAGCCTTGGGGTAAACTTCATCCAAGCTCACCTCTTTCTCGATCTCTGGTTCCTCAACTGCAGTGCTTTTCTCTTTTGCCTCTCCGAGTGTCAAACCCAGATCTAGCTTTTTAGAAATATCGACCATGCAAATATGGAGAGGTTTCACATAGTTGGTCTCAGCCACCTGCAACGGATCAGAGTCAATCTTCATCTGGCCCTTAGCTTTCTCATCATACTTGAGTCTTTCTGAATCCAATTCCCCCTGCACAGGATCCCTGAAACGAACACACGGTGAGGTCCAATGACCAAAAGAGTTGTGATACTTACAATATTTCTTGCCTTTCCTTTGTTCAGGAGAAGGAAGCTTTTGGTCTTTAGGGAGCACAAGCAAACCATCAGACACATGTATATCATAAATTGCATCACATTTGGTCACATCAAAAGTATAATTTTTCACAGCAGGAGTAGTATCCTTGGGGCTTTCTTCCTCGAGTTTGTTTTCATAAGGTTTCAATGCTTTACAAACGTAAGGATCACCTGGCTGGAGCTCAGCCAGATTGACATCATTTATGTAATCGTCTGCAGGAACTTCTCGATAAACACACGGATTTCGACACACTGGATCAGCATCAATGTACGCTACTTTCTCCTTCTTTGGCCACTTTTTGCATCACACAGGGTTATCATCTGGCTCTTCCTCAACATAGTAGTCTTCCTCGCTTTCTGTAACCTCTAAGATTCTGTCGAATTCTGCAGGTAAGATAGACACTATGCAAATGATGTTGAGATCTTCTCCATCACTGTCATCGAAATCTTCAAGCATGTCTTCATCCTCATCTTCAGCTGCATCTTTTGCCTTTTCCTTGGCCGGGTCTGGAGGCAAAGTCATTCCCTGTTTGATGGCGTGGTCCAGCTGATTGATAATTGACGCCACGCTAGGTTCATTGTTAGGATTGTCTTCTGCCTTTATGTGCCATAGCGAACGGAACTTGCCACCTCTTTCCCTTTCAGCTTTCCTTTTCCTCAAGAAATGTCTAAACTGAGTTCTGGTCATTTGTTCAGGAGCATAGTAGTTCCTGGAGTCATAGGAGTAGTTTCGCGACACGCGAGAATTTTTGACGTAGGAAGATCCCTGGCCCAAGTCGATTTTCTGCCACTTTTGGTGTTGTTTTGGCTTTGGAGGTGCTGGCCTGAACCATTGGTTCTTTGGTAACCCAGCATAAGGGACATAAGTCTTGTCCTTGCCTCTTAACTTTTGGCCTTTTTGGCCATCGAGTTCCTGCTCTCTCTCAACCCACTCCTCGTGGGGATACTTCAGTCTTCTAGACACAAGCACTTTCTTTTGATAGTGTCTCTTCATTTCAGAGTCTTGGTAGGCTTTGGCTGCAGACTTGTCGAAGACTGCGCTGCATCGAGGGCATAGCATGACTTCTTTCTCGCCATCTTTGCTCCGGGATAGAAATTCAACAAGAGTTTCTCCAGCCTTGGGGTAAACTTCATCGAAGCTCACCTCTTTCTCGATCTCTGGTTCCTCAACTGCAGTTCTTTTCTCTTTTGCCTCTCCGAGTGTCAAACCCAGATCTAGCTTTTTAGAAATATCGACCATGCAAATATGGAGAGGTTCCACATAGTTGGTCTCAGCCACCTGCAACGGATCAGAGTCAATCTTCATCTGACCCTTAGCTTTCTCATCATACTTGAGTCTTTCTGAATCCAATTCCCCCTGCACAGGATCCCTGAAACGAACACACTGTGAGGTCCAATGACCAAAAGAGTTGTGATACTTACAATATTTCTTGCCTTTCCTTTGTTCAGGAGAAGGAAGCTTTTGGTCTTTAGGGACCACAAGCAAACCATCAGACACAAGTATATCATAAATTGCATCACATTTGGTCACATCAAAAGTATAATTTTGCACAGCAGGAGTAGTATCCTTGGGGCTTTCTTCCTCGAGTTTGTTTTCATAAGGTTTCAATGCTTTACAAACGTAAGGATCACCTGGCTGGAGCTCAGCCAGATTGACATCATTTATGTAAACGTCTGCAGGAACTTCTCGATAAACACACGGATTTCGACACACTGGATCAGCGTCAATGTACGCTACTTTCTCCTTCTTTGGCCACTTTTTGCATCACACAGGGTTATCATCTGCCTCTTCCTCAACATAGTAGTCTTCCTCGCTTTCTGTAACCTCTGAGATTCTGTCGAATTCTGCAGGTAAGATAGACACTATGCAAATGATGTTGAGATCTTCTCCATCACTGTCATCGAAATCTTCAAGCATGTCTTCATCCTCATCTTCAGCTGCATCTTTTGCCTTTTCCTTGGCCGGGTCTGGAGGCAAAGTCATTCCCTGTTTGATGGCGTGGTCCAGCTGATTGATAATTGACGCCACGCTAGGTTCATTGTTAGGATTGTCTTCTGCCTTTATGTGCCATAGCGAACGGAACTTGCCACCTCTTTCCCTTTCAGCTTTCCTTTTCCTCAAGAAACGTCTAAACTGAGTTCTGGTCATTTGTTCAGGAGCATAGTAGTTCCTGGAGCCATAGGAGTAGTTTCGCGACACGCGAGAATTGTTGACGTAGGAAGATCCCTGGCCCAAGTCGATTTTCTGCCACTTTTGGTGTTGTTTTGGCTTTGGAGGTGCTGGCCTGAACCATTGGTTCTTTGGTAACCCAGCATAAGGGACATAAGTCTTGTCCTTGCCTCTTAACTTTTGGCCTTTTTGGCCATCGAGTTCCTGCTCTCTCTCAACCCACTCCTCGTGGGGATACTTCAGTCTTCTAGACACAGGCACTTTCTTTTGATAGTGTCTCTTCATTTCAGAGTCTTGGTAGGCTTTGGCTGCAGACTTTTCGAAGACTGCGCTGCATCGAGGGCATAGCATGACTTCTTTCTCGCCATCTTTGCTCCGGGATAGAAATTCAACAAGAGTTTCTCCAGCCTTGGGGTAAACTTCATCGAAGCTCACCTCTTTCTCGATCTCTGGTTCCTCAACTGCAGTGCTTTTCTCTTTTGCCTCTTCGAGTGTCAAACCCAGATCTAGCTTTTTAGAAATATCGACCATGCAAATATGGAGAGGTTCCACATAGTTGGTCTCAGCCACCTGCAACGGATCAGAGTCAATCTTCATCTGGCCCTTAGCTTTCTCATCATACTTGAGTCTTTCTGAATCCAATTCCCCCTGCACAGGATCCCTGAAACGAACACACTGTGAGGTCCAATGACCAAAAGAGTTGTGATACTTACAATATTTCTTGCCTTTCCTTTGTTCAGGAGAAGGAAGCTTTTGGTCTTTAGGGACCACAAGCAAACCATCAGACACAAGTATATCATAAATTGCATCACATTTGGTCACATCAAAAGTATAATTTTTCACAGCAGGAGTAGTATCCTTGGGGCTTTCTTCCTCAAGTTTGTTTTCATAAGGTTTCAATGCTTTACAAACGTAAGGATCACCTGGCTGGAGCTCAGCCAGATTGACATCATTTATGTAAACGTCTGCAGGAACTTCTCGATAAACACACGGATTTCGACACACTGGATCAGCGTCAATGTACGCTACTTTCACCTTCTTTGGCCACTTTTTGCATCACACAGGGTTATCATCTGGCTCTTCCTCAACATAGTAGTCTTCCTCGCTTTCTGTAACCTCTGAGATTCTGTCGAATTCTGCAGGTAAGATAGACACTATGCAAATGATGTTGAGATCTTCTCCATCACTGTCATCGAAATCTTCAAGCATGTCTTCTGTAAGATCAAGTTTTGATCTAGTAGTACAACTCTATGTTTTGATGATTACAAGTTAACCTTTTGATATGAACAATTGTGGTACTCTAACGTGTTTTTCTGAGTGTGCTATTTACAGGCTCTGACCTCAACTCAATCTCACACAAATCAGAAGCACTGTGTATAAAGGGTAACCCAAGCAACGCTTTCGCATTCACCATGTTCAGTATGAACAGTGGAAAAGCTTCAGAAGTTCTGAAGCTATACAAACTCTGATGTGGACTCAGTCGCTAGAAGCTCTGAAGATCCAGAAGTTCTGATAACCAAGAAACACTAAAGGTTCAGATGTTCTGATGGTGTAGAAGACTCTGAAGATCCAGAAGCTGAATAGTGGAAACTCTGAAGTCCAGAAGCAAGAAACTCTGAAGGCCATGTTCTTCCCTCTGAGTTCAGAATCAGAAGATACAATGGTCAGAGGATCTGTGCTTTCCCTCTGACTCTGATCAACCGGCTTCACAAGTTCCAATATGAAGTATTCCTCTGATCAGAAGTCTCCTAGGTTAAAAGGTCAAGTCGCTATCCAAGTACAAAAGCAAGTGTACCTTCCTGACGACCTACCTAACGTTCTCAGCCACAGCAGAAGCTGGATTTTCCAGAACTGCCCTCCAACGGTAGCATTTCCCATGCAGCGCTCAACCCTAATCCTTGGAGTATATATAGAGGCTGAAGATTGAAAGAAGCGGCTAGAAGCAATACATACGCGCAAGATATATTCAAAATATTCTAAGCTTTCTTTCATCTGAAATTCATTGTGTTTACTATTAGCTTTTTAGAAGCAAATCTCTTGTAAACATTTCTTTGATAAACAGTTTGTTTAGTTCCTTTAGGAGATCAAGGTTGATCGGATCCTAGAGAAGACTAAGAGAGTGAATCTTAGTGTGAGCTAAGTCAGTGTAATTGTTAGTCACTTGTAGGTTTCAAGTGCAGTTGTAACTCTTACCTGATTAGTGGATTGCCTTCATTCTTAGAAGGAAGAAATCACCTTAACGGGTGGACTGGAGTAGCTTGAGTGATTTATCAAGTGAACCAGGATAAAATCCTTGTGTGCTTTTCTATCTCTTATCTTTAGCACTTAAGTTCTCGAAAGATTTGTCAAAATCTTTAAGGTGGTAGTTTTGTACTGAAAACGTTATTCAAACCCCCCCTTTCTACCGTTTTTCATACCTTCAATTGGTATCAGAGCGCAAGTTCTGATTTCCACACCTAACAGTGTTCAGTGATCCGGGCCGGTGTGAAAAACAATGGCTGCCACCACCAGTGAAACTCAAAGAGATGGTTACAACGCAAAGCCTCCTATGTTCGATGGTCAAAGGTTCGAATATTGGAAAGATAGACTGGAAAGTTTCTTTCTGGGTTTCGATGCAGATCTCTGGGATATTATTGTGGATGGCTATGAGCGTCCAGTTGATGCAGATGGCAAGAAGATCCCAAGGTCAGAGATGACTGCAGATCAAAAGAAGCTGTACTCACAACATCACAAAGCAAGAGCAATTCTTCTAAGTGCTATTTCCTATGAGGAGTACCAGAAGATTACAGATCGTGAGTTTGCTAAAGGCATTTTTGAATCTCTGAAGATGTCTCATGAAGGAAACAAGAAAGTCAAAGAATCAAAGGCATTGTCTTTGATCCAAAAGTATGAATCCTTCATCATGGAGCCAAATGAGTCCATTGAAGAAATGTTCTCCAGATTTCAATTGCTTGTAGCTGGCATACGACCTCTCAACAAGAGCTACACAACAAAAGATCATGTCATAAGGGTCATCAGGTGTCTTCCTGAAAGTTGGATGCCTTTGGTGACTTCAATAGAGCTCACGAGAGACGTTGAGAATATGAGTTTAGAAGAACTCATCAGCATTTTGAAATGCCATGAGCTGAAACGCTCAGAGATGCAAGATCTGAGGAAAAAGTCCATAGCCTTGAAATCCAAATCTGAAAAGGCTAAGGTTGAGAAGTCAAAGGCTCTTCAAGCTGAAGAAGAAGAATCTGAAGAAGCATCAGAAGATTCTGCTGAAGATGAGCTGACTCTGATCTCCAAGAGACTCAACCGCATCTGGAAGCACAGGCAGAGCAAGTTCAAAGGCTCTGGAAAGGCAAAAGGAAAGTATGAGTCCTCAGGCCAGAAGAAGTCTTCAATCAAGGAAGTCACATGTTTTGAGTGCAAAGAATCTGGGCACTACAAAAGTGATTGTCCAAAGTTGAAGAAAGACAAGAAGCCAAAGAAGCACTTCAAGACGAAGAAGAGTCTGATGGTGACATTTGATGAATCAGAGTCAGAGGATGTTGACTCTGGTGGTGAAGTCCAAGGACTCATGGCAATTATCAAAGACAAGGAAGCAGAGTCAAAGGAAGCTGTTGACTCTGACTCAGAATCAGAAGGAGATCCTAACTCAGACGATGAAAATGAGGTATTTGCTTCTTTCTCTACCTCTGAACTGAAACATGCTTTGTCTGATATCATGGATAAGTATAACTCTTTATTGTCTAAGCATAAAAAGTTGAAAAAGAACTTATCTGCTGTCTCCAAGACTCCTTCTGAACATGAGAAAATTATTTCTGATTTGAAAAATGAAAATCATGCTTTGGTCAATTCTAACTCTGTGCTTAAGAACCAGATTGCTAAGTTAGAAGAAATTGTTGCCTGTGATGCCTCTGATTGTAGAAATGAATCTAAGTATGAAAAGTCTTTTCAAAGATTCCTAGCTAAAAGCGTGGATAGAAGCTTAATGGCTTCAATGATCTATGGCGTAAGCAGAAATGGAATGCATGGCATTGGCTATTCTAAACCAATTAGAAATGAGCCTTCTGTGTCTAAAGCTAAATCCTTGTATGAATGCTTTGTTCCCTCTGGTACCATATTGCCTGATCCTGTACCTGCTAAAATTGCTAAAAACCCTCTTAAAAAGGGATCTTTCTCTATGACTAAATATCATGCAAACATTCCTTTAAAATATTATGTTGAGACACCCAAGGTGATCAGAACCTCTGGGGTAACTAACAAAAGAGGACCCAGAAAGTGGGTACCTAAGGACAAGATTATCTATGTTGCAGATATCCTTGATAGCTCCACTGAAACACCAATCATGGTATCTGGACAGTGGATGCTCGCGTCACATGACGGGAGAAAAGCGTATGTTCCGAGAGCTGAAACTTAAGCCTGGAGGCGAAGTTGGCTTCGGAGGAAATGAAAAGGGTAAAATTATTGGTACTGGCACTATTTGTGTAGATAGTAGTCCATGCATTGATAATGTTTTATTGGTAGACGGCTTAACACATAACTTATTGTCTATAAGTCAATTAGCTGACAAGGGTTATGATGTTATATTCAATCAAAAGTCCTGCCGGGCTGTAAGTCAGATCGATGGCTCTGTTCTGTTTAACAGCAAGAGGAAGAACAACATTTATAAGATCAGATTATCTGAGTTGGAGGCTCAGAATGTGAAGTGCCTTCTGTCTGTTAATGAAGAGCAGTGGGTATGGCATAGACGGTTAGGGCATGCCAGTATGAGAAAGATTTCTCAGCTGAGCAAGCTAAACCTTGTCAGGGGCTTACCCAATCTGAAGTTCGCTTCAGACGCTCTTTGTGAAGCATGTCAGAAAGGCAAATTCACAAAAGTCCCTTTCAAGGCAAAGAATGTTGTCTCAACCTCAAGGCCGTTAGAACTTCTGCATATCGACCTGTTTGGACCAGTGAAAACTGAGTCTATAGGTGGCAAGAGATATGGGATGGTTATCGTTGATGACTATAGCCGCTGGACATGGGTAAAGTTTCTAACCCGCAAGGATGAGTCTCATGCTGTGTTCTCTACCTTCATTGCTCAAGTGCAAAACGAGAAGGCTTGTAGGATTGTGCGTGTCAGAAGTGACCATGGTGGAGAGTTTGAGAATGACAAGTTTGAGAGTCTGTTTGATTCCTATGGAATTGCACATGATTTCTCTTGTCCCAGAACTCCTCAACAAAATGGTGTTGTTGAGAGGAAGAACAGAACTCTTCAGGAGATGGCTAGAACCATGCTCCAAGAAACTGGCATGGCTAAGCACTTTTGGGCAGAGGCAGTAAATACAGCATGTTACATTCAGAACAGAATCTCTGTGAGACCAATTCTGAATAAGACTCCTTATGAATTGTGGAAGAACATAAAACCCAACATTTCTTATTTTCATCCTTTTGGCTGTGTTTGTTATGTTCTCAATACTAAGGATAGATTGCATAAATTTGATGCTAAGTCTTCTAAGTGTCTATTACTTGGTTATTCTGATAGATCTAAAGGTTTTAGATTTTATAATACTGATGCTAAGACTATTGAAGAATCTATTCATGTTAGATTTGATGATAAGCTTGACTCTGACCAGTCAAAGCTAGTTGAAAAGTTTGCAGATTTAAGCATTAATGTTTCTGACAAAGGCAAAGCTCCAGAGGAAGTTGAGCCAGAGGAAGATGAACCAGAGGAAGAAGCTGGTCCCTCTAACTCACAAACTCTGAAGAAGAGCAGAATCACTGCAGCTCACCCTAAGGAATTGATTCTGGGCAAGAAAGATGAACCAGTCAGAACCAGATCTGCCTTCAGACCCTCTGAAGAGACCTTGCTGAGTCTGAAAGGATTGGTGTCCTTAATTGAACCCAAGTCCATAGATGAAGCTCTTCAGGACAAGGATTGGATTCTGGCCATGGAAGAAGAATTAAATCAATTTTCCAAGAACGATGTTTGGAGCTTAGTGAAGAAGCCTGAGAATGTCCATGTTATTGGAACGAAATGGGTATTCAGAAACAAGCTAAATGAGAAAGGAGATGTAGTCAGAAACAAGGCAAGGCTAGTTGCTCAAGGCTACAGCCAGCAGGAAGGAATAGACTACACTGAAACATTTGCTCCGGTAGCAAGACTGGAGGCAATCAGACTGTTGATCTCCTTCTCAGTAAATCACAACATAGTTCTACATCAGATGGATGTAAAGAGTGCCTTCCTAAATGGTTATATCTCAGAGGAAGTCTATGTTCATCAACCCCCAGGTTTTGAAGATGAAAAGAAACCAGACCATGTGTTCAAATTGAAGAAATCACTCTACGGTCTGAAGCAAGCTCCCAGAGCATGGTATGAGAGACTTAGCTCATTCCTTCTGGAGAATGAGTTTGTAAGGGGTAAAGTAGATACAACTCTTTTTTGCAAAACTTATAAAGATGATATCTTAATTGTGCAAATTTATGTTGATGATATTATATTTGGTTCTGCTAATCAATCTCTATGCAAAGAATTTTCTGAGATGATGCAGGCTGAATTTGAGATGAGTATGATGGGAGAATTAAAGTACTTTCTGGGAATACAAGTTGATCAAACACCAGAAGGAACATATATCCATCAGAGCAAGTACACTAAAGAACTTCTGAAGAAGTTCAATATGCTGGAATCTACAGTGGCCAAGACTCCAATGCATCCTACATGCATTTTGGAGAAAGAAGATAAAAGTGGTAAAGTATGTCAGAAGCTCTATCGTGGAATGATAGGTTCACTTCTATACTTAACTGCATCTAGGCCAGACATATTATTTAGTGTTCACTTATGTGCTCGTTTCCAATCAGATCCAAGGGAAACCCACTTAACTGCTGTTAAGAGGATCCTAAGGTATCTGAAAGGCACGACTAACCTTGGCTTGATGTATAAGAAAACATCAGAGTATAAGCTTTCAGGTTATTGTCATGCTGATTATGCTGGAGATAGAACAGAGAGAAAAAGTACTTCTGGAAATTGTCAATTTCTGGGAAGCAATCTAGTCTCATGGGCAAGCAAGAGGCAATCAACCATTGCACTATCAACTGCAGAGGCAGAATATATCTCAGCAGCAATATGCAGCACTCAGATGCTCTGGATGAAACATCAGCTGGAGGATTATCAGATCCTTGAGAGCAATATCCCAATCTATTGTGATAACACTGCTGCAATCTCATTGAGTAAGAATCCTATCTTGCATTCAAGGGCAAAGCACATTGAGGTAAAGTATCACTTTATTAGAGATTATGTACAGAAGGGCGTACTTCTTCTGAAGTTTGTTGATACTGACCATCAATGGGCAGATATCTTTACAAAGCCCTTAGCTGAAGATAGATTTAATTTTATTCTGAAAAATCTAAACATGGACTTTTGTCCAGAGTGAAGATGGATCAGAACCTCTGACTATGATACTTCTTGATCAGAAGATGTCTAGTCCAGAAGGTAACTCAATCAGAGTGTGTGTGCCCACTGGTACTGACTCTGAAGCTGAGACAACAACACGTGCGTCAGAATTTCTGATGCATAGTTCCTTGTGCCCGTGTGACAGTCTGTTATGATTGCGTGTAGATATGCTTATCTCCTGTGTGTGATTGTGTATTTTACTGTTACTATCTATCTTTAATTTTCAACCGTTGATCTTAAAGTGCTTTTTGAATCAACAACGGTTATTTGATAAAACCCACTATACACACACGTTCTCTCTCACTTCCGGTTTTCACTCTCGCACTCTCTGCTTTTCAAAACCGCCTCTTTCTTGATTTCTCTCTCGATCTCTCTTCATCCTTCAAACTTCATCTTCTACCTCAAACCTTCAGCCTCTTCAAAATGGTGAGACAAACCAGAAGATCTGCTGCAGATGCACCTCAGTTCCCTCACATGGTAGTCGGTTTGGCAACGGGTCAAAGGGGCTCTGAGAACCCGGCACAAGAACAAGTTCAAGCTCAAGAGCAGATTGTTCCTATTGCAGAACGGGGCTGTGCCGTTCACTGCGTATTTCCTCCTGAGGAACTCCAAGTCCTGGCAGAATGGAGATTCAACCTCGATAACTTGGCTGCAAATGGGTTTGATCTTCGTCCTGAAGTCCAAGCTCAAGGTTGGGGAAATTATTTCAACCGCCTTCGAGGACCGGTGTATGAGAAATTGGTAAAGGAATTCTGGAAGCACGCAGACTGCGATGACACTCAGGTGGTCTCTCACATTCTTGGCAGGAAGATCATTATCACTGAGAAGTCATTCGTGAATCTGCTAGGTGCAGATACTGCTTATGGGTATCGTTTCCAACTGACGGAATCGAAGCTGAAACCCAGCACCAAGGACATAGTCAACCAGGCCCTGTACACCACCTTCAAACCGGGCAAGACAAGTTACAAGGTGATGGACCTTCACCCCAAACTCAGGATCTGGCACAAGATCCTACTCAACTGCATTAATCAGAGACCGAAGGGCAGTTCCCCAGATTACATCAACTTCAACCAGAAGGCGATGCTGTTTTTCATTCAAAATCAGGAGAAGATCTGCCTTCCCTACTTCCTGTTCTCTTACTTGAAGGAATGCATCCGGAAGTCTCGCACCACCGCCTCCATCAAGTCTGCAATCAAATATATCCCTTTTGGGAGGCTGCTCTCAGACTTTCTCATTGAAAGCAACTTGGTGCAAGATTTGATCAATGCTGGTTGCACAGAGGATTTGAGCACCATTGTCAGTGATGTCTTCACTGCAAATTCTCTGAAGAAGATGGGCTTGGTCCAGAAGAAGATTGCTCCTGCTCATGAAGACACATCTTCTGAGATCAGAGGAAGAAGAATGCCTCTGAATGACTACCCTCTGTGGACTCAAGCAGACCATCCTGACGCCATCAGATGCTATGTTGAAGACCTCAGGGCTCAAGGATTCGAGATTGACCTTGATGATTTCGTCAGCAGACTTCCACCAGCTCCAGAGTTTCCTTCTCCTCCCAAGAAGAAAACCAAGAGGAAGATGGTTCTGGAAGAATCCTCAGAGGAATCTGATGTCCCTCTGGTCAAGAAGACGAAGAGCAAGCCTGATGATGGTGATCATAGTGATAGTGAGGATGGTCCTCCAAAGAAGAAGCAGAAGAAGGTCAGAATCGTGGTGAAGCCTACTCGGGTGGAACCAGCTGCTGCAGTGGTCAGAAGGACTGAACCTCCTGCCAGAGTGACTCGATCATCCGCACATTCAAGTAAGCCTGCACTTGCTTCTGATGATGATTTGAATTTATTTGATGCACTTCCTATTTCTGCCTTGCTTCAACACTCCTCAAATCCCCTCACTCCTATTCCTGAATCCCAACCAGCCGCACAAACCACCACTCCACCACATTCCCCAAGATCTCCTTCTTTCAACCTTCTCCTACTGAAGCACCTCTCTGGAATTTGCTTCAGAACCAACCTCTAGGTCAGAAGATCCAACCTCTCTCATTACCATTCCATACGACCCATTATCTTCTGAACCCATCATCCATGACCAACCCGAGCCCAACCAAACAGAACCACAACCCAGAACGTCTGATCACTCTGCTCCCAGAGCATCAGCACGTCCTGCTGCCAGAACCACGGATACAGACTCTTCAACAGCCTTCACACCTGTATCCTTCCCAATCAATGTTATTGACTCTCCTCCCTCCAATACCTCTGAATCAATTAGAAAATTCATGGAGGTTAGAAAAGAGAAGGTGTCTGCCTTGGAAGAATATTACCTTACTGCCCAAGCCCTAGGAGATATCCTGGCCCTAGACCTGAACGTCTAGTTGACCCAGATGAACCTATCTTGGCCAATCCTATCCAAGAGGCAGACCCCTTAGTTCAACAAGCTCACCCTGTCCCTGACCAACAAGAGCCATTCAACCAGACCCTGAACCCGAACAATCAGTGTCTAACCAATCCTCGGTTAGATCACCTCACCCTCTGGTTGAAACTTCAGACCCTCACCGTGGAACCTCTGAACCCAATGCTCCCATAATTAACATTGGTTCTCCACAAGGTGCCTCTGAAGCTCATAGCAGCAATCACCCAGCCTCTCCTGAAACCAACCTCTCCATCATTCCCTATACTCACCTCCAACCCACATCTCTCTCTGAGTGCATCAATATTTTCTCTCATGAAGCCTCCTTGAGGCTCCGCAATGTGCACGGTCAGACTGATCTCAGTGAGAATGCTGAAATGTGGCTGATGAGTGGAACAATCTGAGCACTTGGCTAGTGGCTCAGTTTCCGATTATGATGCAGCTCCTGCATGCAGAGGGAAGTCAGAGGATTGAGGCTGCCAAGCAAAGGTTTGCTAGAAGGGTGGCTCTTCATGAACTAGAACAGAGAAATAAGCTTCTTGAAGCTATTGAAGAAGCCAAGAGAAAGAAAGAACAAGCAGAAGAAGCTGCACGTCAAGCAGCAGCTCAGGCTGAACAAGCCAGACTTGAGGCAGAGCGTCTTGAAGCTGAGGCTGAGGCAGAGCGACTTGCACCAGTTGTGTTTACTCCTGCTGCTTCTGCTTCCATTCCAGATCCTCAAGCTGCTCAGAATGTTCCTTCCAGCTCTACTCAGACAAGCTCATCCAGACTCGACATCATGGAACAACGTCTTGACACTCATGAATCCATGCTGATTGAGATGAAGCAAATGATGATGGAACTTCTGCGCCGCACTGACAAACCTTAGTTTTAGGATCTCTTCTTTTTCTTTCTTTTTCTAACGTTGTTTTATTTAAACTCTGTTTCTTTTTTATTTACTTATTTTTTTGTTCGTTTGTGATTCTATATGCATAATATATATATATTTATGTGTCACATATGTTTGCAAAACTGTTTTATTCATAATTGTTCTATGTTTACATCACATTCTTTACATCATATAACTCTAGAATGGAGGATCCTCCTCATTCTTCTGCACTCCTGGCGCTGCTCTGACCTATTCTTCTCCAGACGCTCCAGTACATGCTGGATGTTGTTGAGTCTGACCTTTAGCTCATCTTTCTCCAGAATCTCTTCTGAAGTCCTGAGCTTCTCTTCCAAGATTTCTTTTTCTTCCAGCAGCTTGAGTTCAAGCCGGCTGAGTTCTTGCACCTCCTCCACGAAGGCAAGAAATTCCTTCAGGTCTCTCTCCAACTCTGGACGCAGGTCCTCTTCCAGCAGTGTCCGTGTCAGCTCCGCGATGGTAGTTTCACCCTCTGGATGCCTGATGTTCAGGAACAAGTCCTCTTCAAAGGCCTTCTTCCTCAGCTCTTCTAGTGCTACGTTGTATGATGCCATTTTTTTTTTACTGAAAATTATTCGAGGTGTGAAGCTTACCTTTCTCTCCAACGCTTTTTATAGGCTTCACTTTCTCTCTGAAAGTTAATGCTCTTACAGTTTCTCGAGGTTAAGTTCTTGGTAACTGACCCTTCTATTTACTCACTTGACCGGTGGTAAACGTTCATCCCTTGCATTAACTCTTCTATTTATTTTCGCCTAACTCTGATTCTTACATCGTTTTCATTTTCTTTTAAACTTAGACCTTCTCTAAGGGGGAGTACCTTGTACTTCAAGCTAAGTTTTTCACACCCCAAGCTTTTTGCTTATGACAAAAAGGGGAGTAAACCCAGTTTTTGATGTGTAAGATGTGTTAGTGTGACTTATTTTTCTTTTGGAGATTTTAAGAGTTCCACCTTCATGACCATAGATGTGTCACTGGGCAAATACAAGGAATACATTTCACTTCTTCTGAAGTGATTCTAAGTTGACTCTGATACCCAAGACTCTGATACCTTGTCATGACTCTGATCACTTATGCGCTCTGATTATTCGTTTTTTCATCTATGTCATAAGTTTTTCACTCTGAACTCTTATATTTTTTAGCTCAGAATCTAGACTTTACTAACGTTTTCATCAAGTATTAGATTCAGGGGGAGCTAAGCTCAGAATCAAGCAGTGACTTGAATTCAGAATGAGCAAGATAAACTATTCACATCAGGATAAGTCTTATTCTATATCTCTAAACTCTGAGTGAATTCAGTTTAATGTTTAAGAATTGTTATCAAAAATCTTAGTTTTGTCATCATCAAAAAGGGGGAGATTGTAAGATCAAGTTTTGATCTAGTAGTACAACTCTATGTTTTGATGATTACAAGTTAACCTTTTGATATGAACAATTGTGGTACTCTAACGTGTTTTTCTGAGTGTGCTATTTACAGGCTCTGACCTCAACTCAATCTCACACAAATCAGAAGCACTGTGTATAAAGGGTAACCCAAGCAACGCTTTCGCATTCACCATGTTCAGTATGAACAGTGGAAAAGCTTCAGAAGTTCTGAAGCTATACAAACTCTGATGTGGACTCAGTCGCTAGAAGCTCTGAAGATCCAGAAGTTCTGATAACCAAGAAACACTGAAGGTTCAGATGTTCTGATGGTGTAGAAGACTCTGAAGATCCAGAAGCTGAATAGTGGAAACTCTGAAGTCCAGAAGCAAGAAACTCTGAAGGCCATGTTCTTCCCTCTGAGTTCAGAATCAGAAGATACAATGGTCAGAGGATCTGTGCTTTCCCTCTGACTCTGATCAACCGGCTTCACAAGTTCCAATATGAAGTATTCCCCTGATCAGAAGTCTCCTAGGTTAAAAGGTCAAGTCGCTATCCAAGTACAAAAGCAAGTGTACCTTCCTGACGACCTACCTAACGTTCTCAGCCACAGCAGAAGCTGGATTTTCCAGAACTGCCCTCCAACGGTAGCATTTCCCATGCAACGCTCAACCCTAATCCTTGGAGTATATATAAAGGCTGAAGATTGAAAGAAGCGGCTAGAATAGAAGAAAACTAAGAAGAAGCAATACATACGCGCAAGACATATTCAAAATATTCTAAGCTTTCTTTCATCTGAAATTCATTGTGTTTACTATTAGCTTTTTAAAGCAAATCTCTTGTAAACAATTCTTTTGATAAACAGTTTGTTTAGTTCCTTTAGGAGATCAAGGTTGATCGGATCCTAGAGAAGACTAAGAGAGTGAATCTTAGTGTGAGCTAAGTCAGTGTAATTGTTAGTCACTTGTAGGTTTCAAGTGCAGTTGTAACTCTTACCTGATTAGTGGATTGCCTTCATTCTAAGAAGGAAGAAATCACCTTAACGGGTGGACTGGAGTAGCTTGAGTGATTTATCAAGTGAACCAGGATAAAA